>NC_056739.1:1775551437-1775566437 GCF_019279795.1 Protopterus annectens | reverse complement strand
ATATCCGTGTTGAGGTTTAAGTCTCTTGCTCTCGTGGCTCTGGTTGATTTGGATCTTTTGAGGTGGAGCATGTCCATTAATTCCGGGTTGGACATGGCCTTGTATGTCAGGCACAGATCACCTCGGAGCAGACGGTATGCAACTGTATAGAGCTGGGCTTTCTTCAGTTGGGCAGCATGTGACATATATTTGAGCCCCTTTATCCTTTTGGTGAGGAACGTTTGGGGTCCTTCCAACTGCTGCAGGTGTCAGGTTAGGTACATTCTGAATGGGGCGTTGTACTCAATCATTGGTCTGATAAGTGAAGAATACAGGGGTACAATGACCTCCCCTGATCTGGATGTGAATCCCTTCATGATCAGGTGGGCAATGTAGAAGGTCTTCCTAACCACATTGGCAATGTCAGTGTCAAAAGAGAGGTTACGGACACGTTGGGTCCCCAGGTCCCTGATAACTTCTTCCATGTTTAATGGATTACCACCTATGTGGTAATTAGGGGTTACCTTGTTTTTCCCAAAGGGTATGACTATACCTTTCTTGGCATGTAGCTTAAGGCCATGGCGCTGGCACCAGTTATCCATTTCTATGAGACCTCTGGTGGATGTCTGTGTCTGATGGGGTGTCGATTATGGTGCCCAGTTTGCAGTCATCTGCATATTTTGTCAGCCACAATCCCCCTATGTTTGCCTGCACTTCAGAAAAATAAATGCCGAACAAGAGGGGGCCCAGGACTGAGCCCTGTAGGACACCGCTCGTGACTGGCTTAGAGCCTGACATGGCACCAGGAACTCTAACCCTGTGGGTTCTGTCCTTGAGCCGGTTTGCAACCCATCTTGTGACATATGGGTCTACATCTAAGCTGGTGAGCTTTTCTATGATGCCCGAGTGGGGTATTGTGTCGAACGCTTTTGCTAGGTCAAGGTAGGCTGTGTGAACTGCCTTACCCTCATCAATGGCCTTAGTGACTCTTCCGAAAAAGTCGACCAGGTTCAAGAGGCAGGATCTGCCCTTGACAAAGCCAACTTGGGTATGATCCAGTGTATGTAGGTCCCCAATGTCTTCATTTATGAGCTCCATTATGATCCCCTCCATAGCTTTGCAGACAAGGCTCGTCAAGCTTATAGGGCGGTAATGTCCAGGGTTTGTAGAAGCACCACCTTTGTGGAGTGGGACCACAGTTGCCGTATGCCATTCTTTGGGTACGTATCCTGTAGTAAGGCTAAGATTAAACAGCAGCCTTTTGTGCGGGTTTAGGTCCTCATTGAGGTCGTGTAGCACACAGCTGGGGACACCGTCCGGTCCCATTGATGCTGTGTTTTCCGCTTTAGAGAGAGCAGCTCTCACCCAGGCATCTGAGATGTTTGGGAGGCTAGACTCTGGTGGGATAGATATTTCTCCTCTTGGGGGGGAGGGAGGGGAGTAATTTGCACTGAACCTGTCTGCCAGTATGTTGGCAATGTCTGTGGGTTCAGTGATCATTGTATCATTTTGGACTAATTCCGAGCATAACTGTGAGCTTCCACCCATGTTTCTACCATAGCTAAAGAAGGCCTTATGGTTGTCTTTTGTGTCTTTCGCGAGTCCTCTCTCACAGGTGGCCTTGGATGATTTTATGAGTGATCGTATTTTACTGCTAGTATCGATCAGAGATGCCATCCCTTCTAGGAATTCTGCTCTGTCATGTAGTAGCTTTCTCCTCTTGTTGTAGAGTTTGTTTATGGCTGGGGTCCACCAGACTGTGCGCCTGCCTTTGGTGGAAAGGGTCCTGATGTTATTAGGGATTGCTTGATCCATACATTCCTGGAGGTGCTCGTAGAAGGCATTTGTAAGGGTTTCAGCAGTGTGGGTTGTGTTTTTCACTGGCTAGGGGGCCTTGAAGGATTCCACTCCAGTCCTAAGAAGTGTGAAGTTTGCTTTTGAGAAGTTCTTCACTGTGGTCTCCTTTGCTGGGGTTGGGGGCGGGATATGGATCTCCAGTGAGATTAATTTATGGTCTGATCTCACTGATGATGGATATACATCCAGTGTGGAGCATTTCGTCCCCATGTGTGATGATCAGGTCTAGTATAGTTCCTCCTCTTGTGGGTATGGTGACTAGTTGTTCCATAGCATTTGAGTGTATGAACTCCAGGAACCTTTGGGCTAGGGTGTTGGGGCTTGGGTAATGTTCCCAGTCTATGTTTGGGTAGTTGATGTCACCCAATATGATAGTGTTTGGAGAGACATTCATACTCTCCAGTGTCTTCAGGAAGGCTGTGTGGGTATCCTGAGTTTGAGAGGGTGGTCTGTAGCATGCTACAAACTGTAGGGCAGTTTTACCTATGGTTAATTGCACCTGGATGGTCTCCGATGCTTCATGCGTTGCCACTAACCTGGAGGTGTGGGTACCCTTTATGCATGTGGAGACTCCCCCTCCTTTTGTGGTTTGGTCCGGATTTGGGGCCGGAACGCATGATATGAGGTATAACCTGATAGTGCTGGGGTGCTCTCAGGAGCCTTGAACCAGGTTTCAGTCACAGCACAGACATCGATGTTCTCCATACTGAGGAGGGCTTTGAGGGCGTGCAACTTGAGGTTTAGACTTCTGGCATTGAGCAATATTACCCTTAGCTTTTTCCAGTTTTGTTTTCTAGGGCGGTAGGTTTATCATTTGAGCCTTGCCTAAAAAAGGCACTATGGGGGTGGCAGGAGCCTTTGCCAATATCCAGAAGCCCAGGGGTGACAGGTGCAAGCCGTCCTTTGTGAAGCAGCGTGGCTTGTCAAGCATGTCATCCCAGGCAAACAGACATTGGACCCTTTTAGACTGACACCGGTAATTAAGCCAATTATTAAAGCTGATCATTTTGTCTCTGTATTGTGGCATCATTCTTGGTGAGGGTAGGATACTGCTCAGGGTCAGGGTCATACCGGCCTGGGCTACATAATCTGAGAGCCCCTCTATGTCTCTTTTCATGTAGTCCAGGGAGGTATGTCTCAGGTTGTTCACACCAGCATGGACAATGACTGCGTCATACTTGTACATGCTGCGGAGTGACCTGAGTGCTTGTGTTATGTGGAGGATTCTAGCGCCCGACAGGCAGCCTACTGTGATCATTTCCTTGTTCAGTCTGGTGGGTGGGACGTCAGTGTGTCTGACTATGGTGTCACCTGTAACAAGTGTGTCTGGCATTGTGTTTGGCCTTAAAGGCTGTGACTGTTTAGCACACTGACTTTGAGAACTATGTGTTGCATGTCTTATGTCTTGAGGTGGCAGTTGCTTGGGTGTCTGCTTTGGAGGCCTCTGTAGTTTTGGTTTATGTTTGATCAGTGCCTCTGAGTATGTCTTTGTGTGTTTATGTGTTTGTTTTGCAGTTGTGATAGTTCTATGTGAAACTGGGTTTGTGGTGTGCGCGGTGTCCTTCTCCTCCTGTCTGGTCTTGTCGGTCCTGAGTTGAGAGAGCTCAGCCTCCAGTTTGGCTATATAGTTGCATCTCTCACATGTATTTGTGTTTTGTGGGGGAAGGAGTGGGTTGTCTGTGTACATGAGGCAATTGTAACATTGCCTCAGGATGCCCAGATTCACCAGATGAACAGGAGAGGACGCTAGCAAATGACCTTTCGACATGCTAGAAAAAGTGAGAGCGTTTGCTGTGTAACTGAGTCAGAAGGGACCTATAGGGAAATGGGTACTCAAGGGGATTCTAGGCTAATGTAGTACTTTGTTTAGTATATAAGTACTTTACCTATATAAGAATGCTTTAGGAGCAAGTGCTGAGCTTTTGTGATAGAGAATAGACTGTTTAGATTGCAAGTACAGAAGTTCTAAGGGAAAACTTGAAGAGCAGAACGTACGGAGCCAGAAATAGTTTAACGTTGTTTGCACAGTGCATGACACACATGTCCGCACATATACTGCACCTGACGCCTGTGGTCGGTGCCACAGGCTACAGTGGACAGAGACGTCACATACATGGCAGGACACAGTACAGGTATGGTGACATTGTGCAGGTGTTGTACACAGCGTGCTGGCCACTGACCTCAGGTGTCACCTGTCAGCTGTGGTGCACGCTGTGCAAAAGTAGGACGCTGTACCAGTACAGGAATATGGCCGCAATCGCAGGGTGTACACCACTATGGCGCACACCCCATAGTGTGCAGATGGGGACACCTGCCTGGGTGGTCAGCACCCTCACAATACAATGCACCCACACGCCATGTCACAGGGGGTGGACTTGCACAGGTGGCCAGTATGGCTCACACCTATGGCATCGACAGGGTTGTGCAATGCAGCACCAGTACGGGATGGTCACCCTGTGTGGTTAGTGTCCATTCACAACAGTATATCTGCATACACCCTCACACCAGGCGGCAGACATACAAACATGTTGACACACACACATGGTGGTGACCACACATGTATACACGGAGAGACGACGTGTTGCATGTACTGCACCATCCACATCCATACACCCCACACTGAGGTGTGTACAGATCTCTACTATGGTGTACAGGGATGTGTGGCACGTGGGACATAGTCCCCCCAATATGTGGCATACATGGGCACACATTCATGCACACATGTCAGTGCTGGGAATGCCACACCCGCCATATGAGACGTGTGCAGGCATGCAGCGGTATGTAGTGCATTATGTGTACCAACACTGTATCCGGCAGATGTGCTGATATATGCACTTGGGAGGTGGTAGGTGTTACAGTAGCCATGTGACATACAGTCGATGACACCTGACCGCTGGGTATGCATTATGGCAGCACTGTCATGTAACAGCAACATAGCATACTGTATGCACATGGCAGGGTAGGATGGTGTGTGACACACCTGTGAGCCACCACCTGCACACATGCATGTGGACAGGTGTTTAAACACATGATGTACACACATACCTCCATACGTGCTGTTACCATGCCACCATATAATATGATGGGGACGCGTGTGGTAGGGAGTTGCAACTATGTTATGGACATTGGCCACTGCTCATGCATGGCTGCGCCATGCATAGTACATGTGTCACATGTGTCCCCTGTTGCCATGTGTGTATGCATTGCTACGTTTTGACATGTGTGTTGACATACATAGAACATGGACTGTGGTATGGTATCACAGCTGTCACAGGCAAACAATACAAGGGTATGTGTCCCAGTCAACACCGCTACACCCTGTAGTGGGAGCATACCACAGACATGTGTCCACCATCCATTCGTGTGTGTAGCACCGCGTACGCCAGTGTTATGCATGTGGTACATCACAGGCTTCGTACGTGTCGTGTGTGCAGTCCATGCACACAGCCAGACAATCACATGTATGACATATCTGGATGTTGGTTCCCTCTGGTACAGCAGCAATCATGTGTCATAGCTGTGTCAGGGCCGTGGTATGTGTGGAGCTGACCTGTCCATGTATATTGATATGGGCGGACTACATCACACATGTGGGATCATTGTTAGTACATGTGTACTCTGCACGACTGGTGTACACCGCTATACAGACCTGTGGACATATGTCACATGCTGTTGTTGGACCGTGAGGCATACTGCTGCACCGATGACATGGTGCTGGCATGGCAGCTACAGTGTTCACTGCAGTGTGTACATGTTTGACCTGCACCCGTGACGCCTGTGATGTCATCTGTGTGTGTATGAGTAACTGCATGTGTGACCACCCTGTGCGTGTGGACGGGTTTACCTGACCGTGACCTGCGGTGTGTATACTCCGTCTGCATGCCGGATGGTGCGTAGCAAATGCTAAGTGTGTGAGCATGCCCGGTTTGCTGTTGTGTAGGTGGACACACACGACGTTCCACACTCTGCCCTTTCATGATCACACTCCATGTGTATGCATGCCTGCACTTTGCAGATGCTAAGTGTGTGAGCATGCCCAGTAAGCAGTTGTGTAGATGGACACACAGTACAGTGCACACTGCGCCCGTCTGTGATCATACCCCATGTGCATGTATGTTCCCCCTTTGCAACCACTAGGTGTGTGAGCATGCCCGGTTTGCTGTTGTGTAGGTGGACACACACGATGTTCCACACTCTGCCCTTTCATGATTCAACCCCATGTGTATGCATGTCTGCACTCTGCAAATGCTAAGTGTGTGAGCATGCCCAGTAAGCAGTTGTGTAGATGGACACACAGTACAGTGCACACCGCGCCCGTCTGTGATTATACCCCGTGTGCATGTATGTTCCCCCTTTGCAACCGCCAAGTGTGTGAGCATGCCCGGTTTGCTGTTGTGTAGGTGGACACACACGACGTTCCACACTCTGCCCTTTCATGATCACACTCCATGTGTATGCATGTCTGCACTTTGCAAATGCTAAGTGTGTGAGCATGCCCAGTAAGCAGTTGTGTAGATGGACACACAGTACAGTGCACACTGCGCCCTTCTGTGAGTATACCCCGTGTGCATCTATGTTTCCCCTTTGCGACCGCTAAGTGTGTGAGCATGCCCAGTATGCCATGCGTGGAGACACGGTACAGTCGGCACCAGCGTCTGATACTAGGCATGTAGCCATGGCCAATGACATCCTGCATAGCCATGGTGGCCGTCCAGGCGAGTTATATGTAGTTGCTATGCCACAATGGATGCCTACATCATGCACGCCGTTTGCTCTCTCAACGGGTGTACTGTCTGTGGTGCATCCCGTATCCATGTTGTGATGTTGTGCTCCGTAGTTAGTTAGTATTCCCGAGTGCAGCACTGCCGTGTTACTGTACGCCCACCTTGGGATAGTAACATGCTGTGTGACTGCGCACTCTGTCTTCATTCCCTATCGGCTGCCTTGCCTCTGCAGATGATATCACCCACCTAGGAGTATGCCTCTTGACAGTGCTGTGCTCAGTAATATCGGTAGCGCGTTCTGTAAATGCATCATGCTGTAGTGTGTTCATGTAGGTAGGCGTAGGTTCAACTCCCGGCCCTTCCCTGCATGTGTGTGTGTGTGTGTTTCCAGCTGCCTCTGGAGATAGTAATGCTTTTAGACGCTTCACAACACATACATTGGCTATCAGCATCTATTCCTTTGCGGATGATGTCACCCACCTAGAAGTATGCCTCTGACAGTGCTGTGCTCAGTAATCTTGGTAGCACATTCTGTAAATGCATCATGCTGTAGTGTGTTCATGTAGGTAGGAGTAGGTTCAACTCCTGGCCCTTCCCTGTGTGTATGTGTTTCCAGCTGCCTCTGGAGATAGTAATACTTTTAGACGCTTCACAACACATACCTTGGCTATCAGCGTCTATTCCTTTGCGGATGATGTCACCCGCCTAGAAGTATGCCTCTGACAGTGCTGTGCTCAGTAATCTCTGTAGCGCATTCTGTAAATGCATCATGCTGTAGTGTGTTCATGTAGGTAGGCGTAGTTTCAACTCCCGGCCCTTCCCCGTGTGTGTGTGTTTCCAGCTGCCTCTGGAGACAGTAATGCTTTTAGATGCTTCACAACACATACCTTGGCTATCAATGTCTATTCCTTTGCGGATGATGTCACCCGCCTAGAAGTATGCCTCTGACAGTGCTGTGCTCAGTAATCTCGGTGGCGTGTTCTGTAAATGCATCATGCTGTAGTGTGCTCATGTAGGTAGGTGTAGGTTCAACTCCCGGCCCTTCCCCGTGTGTGTGCGTGTGTTTCCAGCTGCCTCTGGAGATAGTAATGCTTTTAGACGCTTCACAACACATACCTTGGCGATCAGCGTCTATTCCTTTGCGGATGATGTCACCCGCCTAGAAGTATGCCTCTGACAGTGCTGTGCTCAGTAATCTCAGTAGTGCATTCTGTAAATGCATCATGCTGTAGTGTGTTCATGTAGGTAGGCGTAGGTTCAACTCCCGGCCCTTCCCCGTGTGTGTGTGTGTATGTGTTTCTAACTGCCTCTGGAGATAGTAATGCTTTTAGACGCTTCACAACACATACCTTGACTATCAGCGTCTATTCCTTTGCGGATGATGTCACCCGCCTAGAAGTATGCCTCTGACAGTGCTGTGCTCAGTAATCTCTGTAGCGCATTCTGTAAAAGCATCATGCTGTAGTGTGTTTATGTAGGTAGGCGTAGGTTCAACTCCCGGCCCTTCCCCGTGTGTGTGTGTGTGTGTGTGTGTGTGTGTGTGTGTGTGTGTGTGTGTGTGTGTGTTTCCAGCTGCCTCTGGAGATAGTAATGCTTTTAGACGCTTCACAACACATACCTTGGCTATCAGCATCTATTCCTTTGCGGATTATGTCACCCGCCTAGAAGTATGCCTCTGACAGTGCTGTGCTCAGTAATCTTGGTAGCGCATTCTGTAAATGCATCATGCTGTAGTGTGTTCATGTAGGTAGGTGTAGGTTCCACTCCCAGCCCTTACAATTGTGTGTGTGTGTGTGTGTGTGTGTGTGTGTGTGTGTGTTTCCAGCTGCCTCTGGGACAGTAATGCTTTTATGCACTTCACAACACATACATTTGCTATCAGCGTCTATTCCTTTGCAGATGATGTCACCCACCTAGAGGTATGCCTCTGACAGTGCTGTGCTCAGTAATCTCTGTAGCGCGTTCTGTAAATGCATCATGCTGTAGTGTGTTCATGTAGGTAGGCGTAGGTTCAACTCCCGGCCCTTCCCCGTGTGTGTGTGTGTGTGTGTGTGTGTGTTTCCAGCTGCCTCTGGAGATAGTAATGCTTTTAGACACTTCACAACACATACCTTGGCTATCAGCGTCTATTTCTTTGCGGATTATGTCACCCGCCTAGAAGTATGCCTCTGACAGTGCTGTGCTCAGTAATCTTGGTAGCGCATTCTGTAAATGCATCATGCTGTAGTGTGTTCATGTAGGTAGGCATAGGTTCAACTCCCAGCCCTTCCCCGTGTGTGTGTGTGTTTCCAGCTGCCTCTGGAGACAGTCATGCTTTTAGACGCTTCACAACACATACATTTGCTATTGGCGTCTATTCCTTTGGGATGATGTCACCCACCTAGACATATGCCTCTGACAGTGCTGTGTTCAGTGCTCCGAGTAGCACGTTCCATACATGTGTCATACTGTCATGCGGTTGGGTAGGTAGGAGTAAGGTCAATTCCCATGCCTGCCAGCTGTGTGTGTGTGGGTGTGTGTGTGTGTGTCTATGCTCCCAGCCGCATGGGTTCGTAGGTTATGGTTTTAGACGCTCCGCAGCACACATATATCCTGCTGACATCTCTGTGTTTGCGGCTGTTGAGACGCAGCTAGTGGACTGCCTGTGTGCCTGCTGTGGTTAGCGACCTCCGTAGTGTGTTCTCCACGTACGTCCTGCTGTGGTGTGATAGGGTAGTGATGTGTAGGTTCCACTACCGGCCTTGCCACATGTGTCTGTCTGTATCTCTCTCGATGTATATATACATACATATGTTATGCCCAAAGCGCTGCTCTTGCATGGGCAGCTGTCTGTCCCATGTATCACATATTTGCACGGCTGACACATAGAAATGTGGTACGATGCATATCCAAACATTGTCCATGCAACGTCCGTGTTCCGGGAGGTGTTGCACGCCCTAGAGACATCTGCTGTATATCTTGGCAGACAGCTATCCTTGCTGTACTGTCACTGTACTCGTACATGCCATAGACCTTGTGTATCATTGCCTGTTTATGGTGTGTGTATGTCTATCTGAGCTGTGTGCATGGTCGTGTGTATGTCCCACTATAATCATCTGTGCAGGTGTCGCCACTATGGGTAATCCATGTAGACAGCTGTTTCATGTGCATTTCAGCACATACCTGCAGACAGTACTGCCCCTCCTACAGCAGCACATTCCATCGTCTTGCAGTGGATACTAGTGTTTCCACACACATGTATCTGTGTCTGTTCATAACACTCCACCTCAGGATGCGTATATCTGGACACGGCCTTATGTGATAGTGGGACACTAGGGGCCAGTCATGTCATGTTGTTCTTAGAAACATTGATAGTGGGCACAGTGATAAGTTATGCATGCGTATGGCATTTCTGTCTGATTTGGTGTCTTCCTCGCATGTTTGTCGTTGTTTCCTGTCGTCAGTTATCATGAGGGCGCTGGACTGTTACTGTTACGTGGAACACAGCGAACATATGAGGCAGACTTCTACACAGTCTGCGTACATCTGTGCATTTGCAGGGTATGTGTCTAATACAACATACCTGCTGTCTGACTACAATACACACACAGTGTATGGCGGCATGACAGACCACATGACATTACTTTGTATTTGCATGACACACCCACGCAGACAGTTGTATTCCTCACACAGGTCTACATCTGCTTATCCACACTAATTGTTCTTTCCTGTACCATATGTGTGCGTCATATTTGCGCTTTCCATCAGTGGCAGGGCTCACGTACGACTATGGGGGCCTGGTAATTGTTATGTTGACACTTCATGGCACCCTGGGGGACACTTCACTTTTGTGTCTGATTACCTTCCACATTGACCTTCGCGGGGCATACGTTGTCATTCACAATTACTGGGGTAGGACATATACATGTTTGCACATTTGTCCTGCTGTCTGTCTTCCCACCTGTCCACCTAGTATCACCGGTTCAGTACATGTATTCTGGACAGGTAGCTCCTTCATACCCTTGACCTGTTGTCATTATGTGTACATGCCCTGATGTTCGGCCATTGCCCTTGTTACGTTTCGCATAGTGCTGTGCCTTCCTAGCTGATTGCTGCCTAGGCATTCTGGACTGTGCGGTGGGTGATAGGGAGCGCTATTTCCATTGCATGATTAGTGACACTCATAACATCTGTATTCATGGCTACGCCAGTATTCGCACAATGGTCTGACTTTGTATGGGGTATTTCTAATGTAGTCCCATATCTGTATTTCCTGTGCTATGCCTTACTGCAGCTGTGTTATTCTGACAGATTTCCAGTTATGGGTGCCATCTTGGTCGTACGCATGTCCATCCATGGGAATCGCCTACAGGACACTGATATAGGGCTGTACATATTTCACACCTGCTTTCCGCATTATCCGGTGGATGCTTTGCACCATTAGTGGGGATTAAGACATGTGCTATACCCACATCCCTCCCACGGGGCGGGCCTACGGATTCCCTGCCAAACAACACCTAGGCCCATTTCTGCATACCCAGGTTCCCATGCCTGCAACCCTCGATGGTACACATTACACATGGTTAATGTGTGCGGTACTGGGATGGACTCGCCACTCTGGGGATATCTGTTCATATGTCCTGCATTTCATGGACACATGTGTCATCAACCTTGAACCTGCTTTTAGTGCATGTATAGCTTGTTCCGTAGTTGCGGGTGTCACTTCTTTTGCGTCAATCGCAGCAGGTGTTGCGAATGGAGCAATTTTTGGAGTCCTACAATGGACACCAGTGTGCATGTGTAAAGTGTAGAACTTGCTGGACTGTCACCTTCTGGCCAGTGGTTTTGACTGCTGCTTTATGTTCCCCATTCATGGATGTCTGTTTGACTACCCATATTATCTATTACTTGGTATATTTATATCCATGTGTCATATATACGGGACGTAGGTCTGTTGTGTGTACATATATACATGTGAACCCCTCGTTTCATACCTTGCTTTGTTACTGCCTGTGGATTACCTGTGTACACACATCTATAACCATACCGTACTTTTCCACTGTACAGGTTCTGGCAGAGTGTATGGATGGTTGGCCCTTTATCTTAGGTGTGTGTTACATTGACCTGTGTCTATCTGGCAATTTGCTGGCATTTCATGTGAGACTTACTTGATTCTATAGAGACTTGATTCTATAATTATGACGTGCTTCCACTGACTATGTATTTTTCTTTGTCTTCTGGAATCTTTATGTAACCAGTCCTTTTTGGACACTTTCTATTGTTGTTCATTTTTGTTTACATATATGACTACTTTGGTATGTTGTGCTATTATTGTGTGTGGAGCATTTCTCCCCAGGCCTCTACTGACACTGGACATATATCCAGCTAGCCTAGCCCAGTCAACAAATGTAAACCAACATAAAACTTACATAAACTTATGGTGGCACCTTCTGACAAGTAGGTCAGGTTACAGATGCATACCCTTCGTCAATCCCTGCTACTAACACACCCGTTATTCTATCCACATTCTATGTTTGTCTTATCACATACCATGTGTTTCTCACTATTTGTACCAGTATTTTGCATGGCATTGTCCGGTTCCATACTTTCAGAGGCTGACAGTTTTGAGACATGTATAACTAACGTGGAAGACACAGCATTAAGTTACCCTGCTGTGAGCGGATCACACACGCACAGGCGCACTTGCATTTCCTCATTGTGGGTTACGCGCAGGCACACATGCATATCCGTATTCTGGGTTACATATGTTTACTGAGTCTGTGTGCTTGCGTGGCCTGTATTAGTTGTGACTGTTCCAGTAACATATCTCTGATCCGGTTAACGGACATGTGCGGAACACACTTTCACCTTTACACATGTAACTGTCTTTGCGGCACAGACGCATTACTTACACGTTCACATTTATATGTTCTATAGTCGTAATTCAAACGGGACTGCATTCACGTTGGCCGGTTGATGTGACCACTACACGTTTGCTGTTCTGTCTCATTTATATGCATACCCATGGTACATAGCTACATTAACATATCCCCCCCGCACTCACTTACGTCACAGGCATCCATTCTCCTGCTGGGAAAAGTGCGGTACTACATGTTACACATTCCCTATTCCCTACTGCTCTTGACCCAGGATGCATATGGCGTGACCGCAGGGATATTCAGATCACAGGGGCTTATAGCCCCAACGCATACAGGTCTTTGATTGTCAGGGTCTTCCTGTGGTGCTCTGGGTTTGGTCTTGTCCACCTAGTGTACAGAACTGCCCTGACCATGTACGAATGTCAGATGAGGCACATGGGCATGGTTTGTCCATGTCTATTATACCATAACCCCCCCCCATTATTCCTAACCGTGCACGCTGATTGGCCAGCGTGCCCGTTATAGATCGGGTTATAGTAATGGCACACGGTCCGGTCGCCCGGACCTATTTCCATTAGTATACCTCGGTATTTATAACCTGTTTCGCTATGTTACATGGGTTTAACATAGTGTGACAGCTTTAACTGAGCCACGGAGATGTCCATTGCTTACTTTGGGGCAGTCTCGCTCTGCTACACACATTTAACATAGCGGGACAGGTTGTTCAACACAGCAACGGGGACATCGAGCTCTCCGTTGCTGTTTTGTATTGATTTGCTATGTTAACAGGGTTTTACATAGCGAGACAGTTTCGACATTAGCAACGGACATCTCACGCAGTACGTCAGCACCACCGCGGATGCCAGACATCTGCGGATGGGCAGCAGACAGGCATTATGCTGTGCCATTATGTCTGGGGATTAATAGTTTATTTTCCTAGATGATATGGCATAATAGCAATAACCCACGTCTGGGTGTGGGTACTGCTGTATTTACCCACGGTTGCCTTTGTTTGGTCCCTCGGGACCGCACCACGTCTACCGTGGGTATATCCAGCATTACCCACACCCAGGCATGGGTTATTGCTATGATATTCATTCCGTGTTTACAGACACGGGTGTTTGGACAACCAACAATAGCTTCTGCTATTGGCATATAATGCTGTGGGTGGTGCCGGTTATCATACATATGCCATGTTCTGCGTTTTTCCCATTCACACTTGTTTATGTCCTGTCCTCATTCATACGTGGATATTTATGTGGCACATGACTGAACTATGTATTACCTGCAGGTATGCTGTGTACAGTGCACATATGTGACGGTTGGTTACAGTGTATCTGTGTACCTACCTCTGTGATACTGGGGACTACCACACATCCTTTGCAGCATTACATGCGTATGTACATACTATTATTCGGTGGCCTGTGGAAGGTTGTCAGAGCACCGATTACATGTGTCCCTATTTGTGCACGCATCGTGTTGGTCTTTGTCCGGCCTTCATTGCTATCATGGGTTGGACGGTGGTGTTGGTGTGTGTTTGGGTTGTATTTATACTGCCGATACATCAGTGGGGGGTGGGGTTGGCACTTGTTCCTCTTTGCAGGGGGCCCCATTATAGACATTTGTGTCCTGCATTGACACTTGACATGTGCCATATGTCCTGTGATATTAACACAGTCGTGTATGTCTTCCTGCATTACTACATGTGTGTTACAGGCATTTTGTATCTGGTACACATGACTCTTATGTTGGATAGCTTAAGCTATTCGCATGCTATGACATAACCATTCATCCGGGCATATACGTGTTATTCTATTCTTTGCATTGGCCGTGGGTGTTTTGCCATACGGAACCACACATATCTACGAGTGATGTCCCACCTTGACAATCTGTGCATGTGGCAACCCTGCTGGGGTGACCTGCTTAGTGGACGGCTGTTCCACCCTGTGTATTGTGTTTGACATGTCTGCATAGCTAATCATCCGTACAGTGGCTGCACATACTGCTTTGTCCAGATGTGTACAGTTATGGACACCGTAGCGTGTGAACACCTATGGGGTTTTGACAGGTCCATAACCACACGCGGGATGTACACATTCTGCCGACACATTCACATGCAGCCATTTGGATATCAGTACCTGGGATGGGATGTTGACATGTGGGGTACATATTTGCACGCCTGTCACTGCCTAGGACAATACTTCCTACCACATATGGGGTATACCCGCTGTGTGTAGGTGTGCAGCTGCGCAAGGCTGCTAGCTGGATTGGGTGGACATTCGGACATGGGTGCGGGTTACGTGCTATGACGGGGTTGTTGTGTATTACATTTGCATGCATGGGTTCTGCTTCTGGATATTCCGATTTGGCATACGCCATCCTATGTGTATGTGGCGGTTACATTGCTGTGTCTAGCACATTTTACTGTACACATGTCTGTCTGTGTTTGGGATATCTAGTTTCTTTCTGGTTGTTATATGGCCACGACTGCCCAGCTGTGTACTCTCACTACCACTGTGGGACTGCTGGTGACCATGCCCATGGGGCTAGTCGTGTGTAGTTGCGGCGCGCTGACATGATGC
>NC_056739.1:1774864847-1775025142 GCF_019279795.1 Protopterus annectens | reverse complement strand
TTGCTAGATATTGTTACACCCCCAGAGTGCTGCTACTGCGGTTTCCATTTTTCCCTTATTCTTTACTAAAACAAGTATACAGTTTAGCACTCAACCTTTAAAAAAACATACCACAGCAGTACTTCCCTTTTTTTCTCCTTGCCTGAGGTATCGCATTTATGCCCACTGTTGAAGACTATATAGTCACAGACATTGAAATGTCTCATCATGGGCGATCTTACCCTAGGAGAAATACAGTTAATATCAGGATCAGATATTCCAAGATTCGGCAAATAACCAAAAATAATTCCTTCACTGAAGTAGCACTCAGGCTATAATTCTCATCTTCTACTACTGTGTGGGGACATCCCTACAGATCAGTGTGCACATCTCCTAATAATTGCTACTGCAATGTATCCCTCTGTACCACATCTCGTATCCCATATAATGCAGATTAGATATAATCTATAGGGTTAAAGTCATTCAAATCAGTGCACTTAGCATTTGCAACAAAGGTGATCAGCTTGTGGCATTGCTTGAGTTTTATCAATTTGGTATAGTTGTAACAACGTAGACATGACTAAGCCACCACCACCACCACCACCATCATTGTCATCATCATCATTATATCTCAACTATGGAGGCTACCAGGAATAGGTGACTTTTTCAGTCAAATGAGCAGGTAGAGCAGGTATCTGTGTAAAACAAATTATCAACAATCTCTCATTCCAAATCTCAGTTATCAGAATTTAAAAATAGACTTGCCCATACTGAATCTACACATTAGTACATATAAACATTTAATAAAAATTGGTATACATTTCTTCCAAAAGAATATACCACTGTTTCTAGATGATGGCAGTATAGCATGGCTAGCTAACAATTCCACGGCATAAACCACAGTTATGGGTGCTCTAAACTATGAATGATCCCCAGACATCCCTGTGTATAATCAGATGAATTAGCTCAGACTAACACAACTAAATTTCTTTTCCTGCTGTAGTTGATAGAAAGATGGGCAGAGCAAGTGTCCTGTGTTGGAATATAGCATTATATCCAATCAACATATTTTCATCTGGTTTAAAGGTAGAATTCCCTATAACGAGCACCATCAGATTTTTAAAGTATGAAATTACTTGAAAATCCACAAACGACATAGTCATACTGAGATGAAATGCTTGAACAAACTCTTGATCACAAAATGGTGATGTTAAATAATAAACATTTCAATTTTTTTATGGGATATTTCTAACACAGGTGATTAACTAAATTCATAAATAGTATAATGAATTTACTAAATGATATAACTTATACTAAATTTTATAGAGTATGAAAAACTATCATCCCCTGGATTGTGAGTTAATACATTAATAGAACCCCTTATCATGGACTTTTTATACAAAACTCAGGAACGTCTGCATGTCACTGCTTAGTTTCAGTAAACAAAATTTTTTCTTGTCAAAAGAGAAAAAGTACACATCATCAAATGGCTTCTGGAAAGATATTAGACTACAAAAGTCTTTAACCAGAAGAGTTGCCTATAAATCTGGACAACTCTCCAGAACAATGGACCACCCCCCCCCCCCGGTCAACATCTTTGCTTATTTATGAATGCTAAAACATCACAGGTGTTGCAAACCTTCATTTTCTACTGTAACCTACTTGTATTAGGAATCCGTGTTATCAGTTCTTAATAAACATATTGTAATATTTCTCTTTAATTACCAGAAATGAAGCACTCTACACTATAACCCACAGACTCATCAGGTAGAATTAAGTACACAGACTGTGCAGTAGAGGCTACACCCTTTCTATAGCACCAATTGTGAAGTGACTACTAACATCATGTTAAATTAGATTTGCCTAAAAACAAATCACTGAATGCATACTTTCCTGTAACCGAATACACAGAAATGTAAAATATCAAACAGCTGACTGAATATGTAATTAATACAATTTCTTTTAACAGATGTCAACTATACAGCTTCACAAATTCTGCTGTCTTCACATATGCAGCAGAAGCAAAAATAAACAAAAAGTACAATAATTTGAATGCTACATGCTTAAAGCTGCAAGTATGACAACACTGAAAATCCACATAGTGCTAAATTCAACCAAACATGGGGGGGGGGGTGATAATACCCAACTGCACTTGTTTGTAAGGGGCTTTATCCCATTCTGCAGCCAGTAGTGTATTTTAACTCTATGGTTGTCCCAGTTCTGAGTAAGGACCATCTCAGCAGTAAGTTAAATCCTCAGTTATTCCATTATCTGAAATGCTGCATCCTTGGAGTTTTAATACATAAGATAAGGTAAGAGGGCATGTCTGGACAGGGAATAACTCCTGTGCATCAGAAGAACCAAAGGGGATTGCATAAAATGTGAAAATGGCAAAAGACAGATCTGGAATATGCCTCTGTAGTTATCTAAAAAAAAACAAAGTTATGACATAAATGCCATCCTCTTTTAAATTTACTTAATTGTTTATTTGTAACAGTCCTCTATAGCAACATATAAGTTGTTCTTCACTGCTTCATTGACAGTTACCTCATTTAGAATGTTGCTATGGAAAAATAGCATTTATGTTTTTCAAAGACCTTTTGGATCTTGACTCATTGCATATTTTTGAAGACTCGTGATTTCACTGATTTTTTTCAGTCTATATTAATTTCAGTAATTTCCAAGCAAGTGCAATTCAACAAGTTGGCATTTTGTAACTTGTATTATAAACTCTGATATCCTTTGCACCCTCAGAGCTATGGACAGCCCAAGAAAAAAATACATTATTTGCTACCGTTGTTTTGCAGAGGAAATGGCTTTTATACTAACTATTCCCTGAGCCTGATGGAATCAGGCTGGAAGTTGTCCAAAGCTATTTACCCAGTGGCGGCTGGTGACTTCAAATCAAAAGGGGGCTGCAGGAGACAGCTGAATGGGTGGGGTCAATGGGAAGGGGTGTGGCCAACTAGAAAGGGGAGGGGCTATGCTCAAAACCACAAAAACTAAATATACTGCCCTGGGGGCCAAACCGTCATTATGAGAGTCCAATCAAGACAAAATGAAGTGTAGAAGAATAAAAATATTTCAATGCATTGGCTGCATGACAGCTTGCTTAATATCCAGATGGAAACAAAAAGGTTGTGAGGCATGAAAAATAAATTACTTTTTAAATACATTAATGAAATGCCAGTCAAAAGCAAGTATAAGAAAAACAAGCAGCACTCAACTCAAACCACTTCTTGCACTGCAGTTCTAATTATAATTTATATTCAGCTTTATTAAAGTACCAAGTAACACGCTGAAAGTAGAAATCTCTGATTCCCCCACTTGTAAAAACATTTCTTATCCAAAAAAAGACCTGCTGCCTGACAACTATCTACTTGTTTCATGGGGAAAACATGATCAAAGTTAAAAATGAAAAGCAAACAAGAAATAAGCTCAAGATACATTGCTTAAAAGGATTACTGTACAGGTTATGGACCACACGACTGGCATTCTGTTTAGTTTATGGGTAAAGCCTGCAGAGATGACTGGATGTCTTCAAGTGTAATGAGTTTCTTAAAATAATGTAATCCTGTCCTTTATTACAAATACTGTCATATACATTTCAATACCCAAGGCTTATACATTATCTAGTTAAGTATTCTCTACATGGCAACAACAGAAATGCTTTCAATGTTGGCAATTCTTTAACAGTATGCTTATTAAAGCTTACTTGCATCTTGCAATCTCAGCCAAGCTTACCTGATGGTCATTAAAGTATTGCTACTTAAACACAGAGCAACAGGCACTTTGAGTAATAAGCATAAATCAACAGTACAAAAAATATGACAGAAACCAGACCATTCTGCAAAAATCAAGGACAGATGAAAAGCCACTCTAGTACTTGTGTCTACCTTGGATGGGGGGGATACTCTGCACATTTACACTGCATAACTACTGCTTTGACACATCCAGATTCACTACATGGGGGAGTGGGGTTTGACTTAGCTGGAACTGACTTGGACTGCAGTGAAAAAAACAAACTGCTAAACTTTGGGTTGCACAGAACTATCCAAATGTATGTTATGTACTGAGATAAGACTGAAATGTTATCACAATCGCCTTTCCAAACTAGATGATTCTCATCACTCGCTAATAATGCTAAACAGCTCACTGGTCATTGTTTTACTGGAGTTTATTCAACTAATCGCAAAAAAGGTTAAAGTCTGGCAAATGCGTAAAACAGACAAGTCTCCTGTCTCTTGGAAAATCTATTGTGAACTGAGAAAGCAATGCAAAAAGCAAATTGTCTATGGTTAAAAAAACATACTGGAAAAAGCATTAAATATTCCCTCACTATTGTAGAAGCATTTTTACACTCACGGGTGAATCAATGCGCTCACAAAATGTTTCACAACAGTAGCATTTACAAACTCATGAACTATCACAAACCTCCTAGCAGCACATTTTGCAAGTCGGCAATGACGCTCCTTTTTAGAGGCTGAGAACACCACCTTCACACTGTCATAAATACAGAGCATATACCACTGTTTAATGTTAAGGTCATTAGCTTACAACTCATTGACTGCTGACTCAAAGTTCAATGGCATAAACAGCATCATCATTATGGCTTGCACATGTCTCCGTAAATTCAGCCATAAATGTGACTGATTCATTGTCATTGTTGTGCAACATGTAATCAGATTATCTTTAAGTACCACTTCTGAGTTTTGGAAGAGGCCACCGCAGTTCTCTTGCCAAGCATTAGCAACCCCAGTAAGAACATACCATTTCATACCACATACACACCTTTGAGTCTATCCAGATTGTTAGAAAAATCAGTATTAACACATCTGCACACCCACTTAGAAGACAACTTTCTTTGTAAAGGTAATGTGGATCAAATAAAGTAAGACCACCACCCACAATGCTGTTTGTATTATATTAGCATACTCTTTAACATTATGGAAAATCACAATTTAATAGGATCCATCTTTATAGACCTTCTTAAAGCAAGAGTTTCTCACATTAGTCGCTAGTAAACGATACCAGGCTACTGGCTCCATTTTATATGCTAAACATTTCTTTAAAAACTACCTAAAAACTGCAGCATTTGTGTCATTAACTGTTTGGGTGTCTTCTCTCTAAAATGTCTCTTGACCGGTATACCACAAGGACCTGCCCTTGATCCATTTTCTTCTTGCTATTCGTTAACAGCATCCTAAGCATTATAAATACAAAACAATTCTCCTTCATGCAGTTAGTTTAGTTAACTGGAGAGACATGCATAAAACAATTACAAGTAGCACTGAATAGTAACTTAAGTGACCTCATTTAACAAAGAACATTACATTTAGGTAGACATGTTTGATTTAGACTCTCGTTTCTGTATTCAAACTGTCTGCAACTGATATCTAGACTATATGGTCTGTTGAACTGTTCCTAAATATGCAATTAATGGTGTAACAGCTGACACTAAGTAAATATGAAGCAAAAATCTGGACATTCTGCCAAAATCTGCAGTTGAGAGATATGATATACATACCACCAAGAAGAAAAGATAAAGAAACACTCTCTGTACTTCTTCAGCTGCTGTGTGCCTGTGTCACGTCCAGCAAATGAATTAGACCGCCAACTTCGCCAAGGCAAGCAAAAAAAAAAAAAAACACAAAATAATAAGAATAATCCACCTGTTCCACTGCAAGACAAGTCCACAATCGAAACTGGCTGCAACTGTTTGCTTCTTGCTCTTTTCCCAGCACATAAAGTCCGGGAAGAGAGCAACAACCAATCAGCAGCCATTTAGCCCATACACATCATGTACGTGCCTGTGGACGTGGCAGTCCGAACCCCTTCCAATTCTATGCGGTTTGGAACCACATAGACTGCTGGGTATCACACTGATGCCTTAATTTGCTCTCCGGACTGCAGCTCTGGAGTAACTTGGATCTCTAAGAAAGAGAAAAAAAAAACAGAATTCGAAAGTGCGCATGCTCAGTCAGTTGGCGTAAAGCAGCCGGTTGATAAGAGATGAGCGACTCAGTGTAAACACAGTAAAAAAAAAAAGTAAAATTATAAAGTTAAAGTACTTTTTTTCTTTTTTCTTGAGGGGGCTGCAGTCCGGCAGTCTGATGGCATGAGCCGCCCCTGTATTTACCTCAACTTTGCAGTTTTAAAATTTTCTACCCTAAGATTGCAGAGCAAAACTATAAGCATGCTAGTGGCTTCCCTGTGCTGCTTAATGTTCTTGAATACATTCATGCTGGTACTCCTCAACCTTAACACAGCATCACAGGTGCACAACTTGTCATACTACTCAATGGCAACATTTCTCATCACTTTAAGATGTGCCTGCATTGGAAATGCCCAAATCTACTTTTGCTGAATATGTTGGGTGGCACAGTGGTTAGCATTGCTGCCTTACAGCTTTTGCTTCCTTTCTGTGAATCTGTATGGAGTTAGTATATCCTCAATGTGCTTATGAGTTGTTTTTTTTATGAGGACTCCAGCTTCTTTTCTCATTCCAAAGATGTAGTGGTAGCTGAATTACAATGATAAATTGTCCCTAGGTGTATATGTCAGAGTATGTGTGACTTTAAGCAAATGGCAAAACAGGATTACTTTAATATGGGTACTTGGTTTCAATTTTAACTATACTGCAGCATCATACTCAAGGTATGTGTTTTGCCATGTTTATACAGATTGCAAGCCCCTGTAGTACTTGTGTGCTGCTATGGACTCACTGCAAGCTGGAAAAGACTATGACCTGAAATTATCACAAAAGTGGTTGAAGTTGGCATAGCAAATGAATTATATTAAGAGGCAGATTTCCAGAATAAACACTAGTACATGGCAGCCGTCTTACAAGCCTGCTGATCTTCAGTTTTATATGTGCTATGTGACAATAATGTTGCCTACCATGGATTAGCCATATTATAATGTATATTTGCCAAGATTATATAAATGGTCACGATGTATTGTGCTGGTGTTGCTCACAGTGGTGTGTATTGTTCTATGAGTCTACATTGTATCAGGTAGTTTGTCTTCTTGAAAGACTATTCTTGTTTCAGTTATTAGCTGTTATACACTTACAGAAATACATTTAAGGAAGTAGAGCAGAGATGTTGTCTTTTTTGTGGAGCTCCAAGAAACTCAAACTGGCACCAAGCAGATAAACTTTAAACCAAGGCAAAGTCAGGTACCACAGAAAAGGAAGTCAGTACAGCCTTGCAGTTCAAAAAATAAGCTGGTTTAATAGCAGTTTAAAAAGCTTTTAAACTACTATTAAGCCAGCTTATTTTTTTGAACTGCAAGGCTTTACTGACTTCCTTTTCTGTGGTACCTGACTTTGTCTTGTTTTTTTTTTGGAGCTGTAATTCATGCTATCTTAAGAGAGGCCTTTACAGTTATACTTCTACTATTTCTGATACCACTTTATATGTTGATGTGAAGAAACAGTGATCAGTTAAGTTTAGCTTCTCTGTGAGAAACCATGCAGCTTTGTCTTTTAACTGCTGTGCCAGCTGCTTTGTGTTTATTAGTGGGTGCAGACAACAGGACACAACAGAATCTGAATCAGTAGGACACATCCTATTCAGAGGTTATTGACTGAAGGTTATTTTGTTATAGTATTTGGAAATTCATCAGTTAGTGACATGAGTAAAGTGATATCATACCACAATGCAATGTCCATTTGTATTAGAGATTAATCTTTTTAAGTTTAAATGGATATTAAATCTTATTTCAATGTGCAGTTTGTTCCATTTCTGTCAACTTATGCTGCAAATTTTGAAGTATCCCTTGTGCTGTTTTTCTTTCCTTTGACTACTGTGTGGCCAACAGAGACATTTATACTATAATAGGTGTTACAACCTTTGTTGGTAGCAGATAGTGATGTGCAGCTTGGATGTCAGAGCAGTTTGTGAGCAAGACAAAGTTATGAGAATTTAAGATGGTGGTTGAATTCCAACCATTTGAGTTAACAGAGAGAGTGGCAGTGAAAGAGTCTACTATGGTCACGTGCATGATATTGAGATATTCTGTTGTATGTCTGTTGTACTGTATGTAGATATGATGGGGTGGTGTTAGAGAATGGTAAAATGAGCACATCATGTGGCTGATCTTCTCTTGGGTACCTCTAGTAAGAAATTCCCTTTAAATTACCAAAATGTCTCTACAAGTTCACTCCCATAATCCTCATTTTACTTTTATGGAGCAATACTGAATCCTTGTCAGGCCTACCACATATCTCTTGCATGCTAATTAACGTACAAAGCATTTTGAACAAAACCAATCACCTGAAATTCCTCAATACACTGCATAACCCAGACCCCATAGCTGTTACTGAATCTTATCTTAACCAGATAATCTGTTTGTACATCTCTTCTTCCCTGGCTGTGATTGTCATCTTAATATCAGACCTCATTCTAGATCAGGTTGTGGTACACTTCTGCTCTTTAAATCTAATATTATGGTTCACCAACTAGCTCAGGGTTGTTCTACCTTAGATTCTCTGACTAACTAGCTTCTTTTCTGACTTCCCTCCTAATAACACCCCCACATATATGATTATTTTTACTGTAGCTTACTTCTCTCACTCATTGTTTATAACCAAATTCAAAACCCTTCTTTTGGATATTACCTCTTCTGATTACAACATCAAAAATCTGATACTGCTTGGAGACTTCAATCTCGACTTCCTTGGGTCCAGCCAAGACAATATATTAGAGCTACTCAAAGAATTTAACCTCACCCAACTTAAAACAGAAACCAGAAGACCAAATCCCTCCTCATCTCATCATTTCCTTCTCAACTTAAAAATGATAATTACAAATAATCCTTTTCTTATTTATCATATTTCCCTCGATTAATGATCACTGTCCTGTTACTTTTAATATTCATCATTATTTTAACACAGTCCAACCTAACCTAATCATCTTCTAACCTTAATCATCTTCTGCAATACATCTCAGTCCAACATTCTTTAGTCCACCTTGAAATCCTTCACAATGGCCAACTAGTCTCTCTCTCTCTCTTTGACAGACTATAGTCACTGCACCTGAGTCCTTATTCAACTTCTGACTAACCTAAAAAACTCCCTCTTCAATAAAGTCACCTGGTTGTATAAACCCAAGAAAATGATCTATGAGCTCAAAGCTCTTCTAAGACTCAGGGCAATGGTTGGCACTGACCAAAACCCAACCCCACTCCCTTCTCTAGATGATACTGCATGCAGCTTAGAATCCTAACCAAACAAGTAATCAGATGGCATAATAGCCACCTTATGAAAATATACCAGAGCTGTTGTCTTAACACTGTCCCAAAAAATTCTGCTCTGAAGATAACCATTTGACAGACTAGAATATTCCTCCTAACACTCATTCTACTTCCTGTCATCTGTCATCCACAGACATTAACCTCAGCTTCACTCCTGATAGAATTATATAAATTAAAACTTGTAACCCTCATAGTAATAATATGTATTTGATAGAAAAATATATATATAATTTGGTATAACCTTTTTTCCTTCATTGTAACAGTGTGATATTTGTAGAAGTAACACGTGACATAACATCTGCAAGTGTGGAAAGGAAATATGCATTGGCTTAACAGAATATGCTTGTGTGGAACAAAAAGTATTATACTTCTGAATGTTTTTGTAACAAATGGCATTAACAATAGAGGCTTGTTGAAATATCCTAAACAGTTGAATGTACTCCGATCTTCAAGTGAAAGGAGAAATGGCTAACACAGCAGAAAAAGTTAGACTATCATATCAATCAAAGAACATTTCTGAAAGAATATTTCAGCCTGCTGAAGGAACTGTTTTTTTCTGGACCGAGATAAAGATGCAGACAAAGAAGGCTTCAATACAGGAGAAGAATGTTTCATCAAGGACAAAGTTTTGAAACTATAAAAGTGGTTGCAAAAGACTTTTTGTTGGACAATTTGTAATCTGAGTCAGCTGAAAAAGTGCAATGTATCTGACAGTGATCTGTGTTATAAAAAATGTTTTTAATCTCACTGTAGTACTTGGTTGGCTTGTTTCAATAAATCTCTCATTATACTAATATACAGTTGTACAGCTTGGCTGTGCATCTGCTGGTAATTCCAGATTTAATTCGGACATTTTAAATATTTGTAAAAGTACTATGACAAGAACTAGTTAATATTTTGTTGGCTCAAACCTCAACACAATCAGTCTTGAACAGCACCGCAGTATCAGGAACTTCCAGGTGGGTGAAATTAAATTTCGTCTTTGTATCTGCTCTAAGACATTCCCCAGCATTTTCAACAGAGGGGGAGTTTCCAGGTTTCAGATACAGAAAGGAGTATTTGCAAGGCACTCAAAAGAAAAAGAAGTCATAAAGGAAAACCAAAAGCAGAAGTTGCTGGATGATAACATAGGGGGTCAAAGTGAACTGAGTGTTTTGAGTGCTTGACAATGCAAGTTAGAATGGGAAACAGGGTAGTGCCTCTGACAGATGAACAAAGAGATATTTGGAATATCATAGAAAAAGAGTTTCAGACCTTATGGGCAGAAACAAAAACAAACTTTGGGAAGTTAAAAGTTCTGATTACAGTAGGAGGTGCAAGGGATTACATTATAGTGATAGCTTTAGCAAAGGTTTACTTTTACCTTTGAAAAGCAATGGTATGTCATGATTAGATTACCTCAGAGTTTTCAGAACAGTCCTGTCATTTTTCATCAGATAGTAGGGACATTCTTACAGGATATGAGTAAAGATGACAAAGTTAATCATTATACTGCTGATACAGTCAGAGACTGCGAAAGAACAAGAGACAGGGTTCAAAGTAAACAAAGACAAAATACAGTTCTTGTCACAAGAAGGAAAATTTCTAGGAACCATTATCAGACTAACAGGGAGAACTCCTTGTCAGGAAAGGGTGAGGGGTATTCCGCAATTGCCAAAGCCTTTGACAATTTTGGATTTACACAAGGCAGATCAAAAAGAAGAGCTGACTCTTCAATGGAGGAAAAGGCATTTAGAATGTTAAAGCAGAAGTTGGCACAGGCAATGGAGCCAATAGCTCCCACGAGTAAATTACCTTTTGTTTTGCAAGCAGAAGCAGGGAAGGACACACTTTTAGTGGTGTTATTACAGTGCAGAAAAGAAAGACAGTAAAATTCCATACACCTTTTGGCAAAGACAAAGCCAAGCTAAACCAACATGGTATAGTTTAATACAAAATACCCACACCAAATAAGCACTTTCACTTCACCCACGGAAACTTCATCAGAATGGTGTATTGTCACAAACTGTTAAAATAATCAAAACCTGAATGTGAGTGTCTGTAAGTTAATTACACAACGTTTGAAAATTTAAGGAAACATCACATAAACTTGTATACTCTTGTTGAACATATATACACACCCATATGCACAAGACAATTTGGTAAAAATATTTACAAATATTTACAAACATATGTACACAAATATTATTTACAAAAGTGTATAGAATCTCCTAAACATGACAACAAAGATATTATAAAATGTTTGCTTTCAATTTCAAGGCAGAAGGTATAGAAAAGTGGTCATTTAAATCAGGGTTTACACAGGCATCAAAAGACATTTGCCATATCATCTCTTGATATTCCAAATTCCCAGTCACCACCCCTTTATGGAATCTGAACTTGCTGTATCACCCAGAATTTAAATTTCGCTGAAGGACAAACTAAACAATGTTTATACAGGGCATTGGTGTCTTTGCTCCTGTTTAGATCATATAAGTGCTCATATATTCTCTGTCTAAGACATTTCTCAGTCTTGCCTATATAGATTGCATAACAGATGGTACAATATGCCATGTATACTATTCTTTTAGAGGCAGAATTATGGTATCCATCAGTAGGAATAAACTTATCCAAGCATGGTAAAAATAACTCACCATTATTGACCACCATCCAATACTGTGCACAACTACCACATCTGAAAGTACCCTTATTTTTGTGCACTGCAAATTATTAACTTGTGATGCATTCTCAAATAAGTTCTTAAAGTTAGCACCTCTCCTATAACTAACCTTAAAGGAATATTGAAAAACTGATAGAGTGTTGGGCATCATGGCAAATATATTCCAGAGCTTAAGAATAATTTCTTTGATTTGCAAAGAATCTTGATTATACCCATCCACACCATATATATCCTTGGTTCCAGAGGTTCCTTTGCCTAAAGGGTAAACATGTTATGTTATCTCTATTTCCAAGGTCTCCTGAATGTCAGCTGTCATAGCAGTAATATTGTTGTTGGCAATCGGCTTACACCTAATCAAGGGGTAATATTTAAGTCCCAAACCATCCATAATTTCCTTCTTGATGTTATCGATAAGAAGTTTGGGAAAATCTCGAGCCAAAAATAAGCTCTCAATAAATTCTAATTCCCTACTCAGAACCTGTTCATTAGAAGTCATCCGGGCTGCCCTCACCATTTGACCTTCATGGTATTCTTTTTTGGGGGGAGGAGGTGGTTACTTTTGAAGTGTAAGTGCGAATTTGAAAAGTATTCTTTTCTGTGTATTTGAGACACATATTCACTTTTTTCTGTATCTTTAGAAATAAGTACATCTAGGTATACAATAGACCCAGTGTCAACTGAACTGGTAATGGACAGGAAACTGGTAGTGGAGTGTAAAAATTACATAAAAATTGTTGTTGACTCAGATGTACCATCCCACAACACAAAAATGTCATCCAAATAACGGTAATAGGCAGGAATATTTTTGAAAAAATCACTGGTAAACACAAAATGTGTCTCCCAATAAATGAGTACTAAATTAGTGAAAACTGGGGCGCATGCTGTGCCCATTGCTACCCTGTCCAGTTGTTTATAATATTCACCCTGAAAATAGATAAAATTGTTGTCCAAAATAAGTTCCATGTTTTCCAAAATCAGCCTGAAGTTGTTGGCATTGAAAAAATCCAACTCAGTCAAAACTTCTTCAAATTAGGTTAAACCTGTTTGGTGGGGTATAACTGAGAAAAGATCTTTAACATCTATGGTCATGAAAATATAGTTGGCATCAAAGGGAACCTGCCCTAACTTAGGAAATCCCAAGAATCTATTAAAATGTGTTAGTGTAGTCCATAAAATGGCTTTAGCTTAGAGTCAATAAACATGGGCAAGGGTTGTGTTTTTGAGCCAGATGATGCTTCAGTTGGCCTCTGTGGGGGGTTCTGCAAGTTCTTATGGACTTTGCAGGTTCCAAAGATTTCTGGAATAACCGGTCTTTTTACTCATAAGAAATTGTACAATTTTGTATCAATCATACCTTACAAGACATTATCTTCCAAAATAATATCTATCTTTTTGTGCGCTATTTCGATCTATTTTGAGCTATTTTGAATGTGTCATTAACAGCACTCCACCCCCTTTGTCTAGCTTCCTAATCCTTAGCTCCTATCCCTTTCTTCCTGACTTAAGTTGTCACATGACCATCTTTTACATTTGAAAAAATGTTTCAACTCATTCTCAAGTAAAACATCAAAATTGGACAACAGTGGGTGCACGGGTGGCTTAAACATACTCTTTCCGGAAACCAAAATTTTAGTATCCAGGGTCTAAAAGGGAGGTGAAATATTGTAGTCTTTGTAAAGTTCCTTCAAATTTAAATTCTTAATGAATAGCTTTGTGTCAAGAAAAGTCTCAGTTAATTTCCCTTTTCTAGCAGGGACAAAGGTAAAGCCCTTTTGAAATAACTTGAAATGATACTCTTCCAAAGCTAAACCAGCATAATTAAAAACATGAAAGTTGTTGAATTAATACACACAACCATTGCAATTTGTAATGGTATTACAACCTGAACTAACAGGCATAATAATATGACCTAATTCCATTTCTTCTTGTTCCCCTTCCCTTTGTTTTTCCAGTGTGGCTGCCAATTGCGTATTGCCTGTGCATAGGAAGGACATGTGTCTAAATTCTGAATTATGGGGGATCTCCTCAGAGGAGATCTCTCTAAAGGCATACCTGCCTGTCCCTCAGTGCCTTCAACAACCCCCCCCCCATCATCCCCAGTAGTGCTTTGCACATAATTTAACTCACTTCAATAAGTGTTCTTTTTAGGTAAGAACATAGTGCATGTGCTGTTTTCAGCATATTCTTCATCTCTTAATAGTTTAGATTCCTTCCTTTTCTTATTTGTAACCACAATTTTTTTCCACCTCACAAAAATCATTTACATATTTACTCTTGTATTCATTCACAGTAAAATGTAAATCTTTTTGAATCTGCACATTTAAATCCAATATTTTATGGTGTGAAATTTCTAAACATTTCTCATTGTTATTAATTAACAAATGCATAATAGCCAACCCACATTCATTTAAAATTTTTACAATTTCATTAAACAAAATTAAATAAAACAGAAACTGCTATTACATTGTTAGGGAACTGGTGTATAGACCTTTACTGGCCTTGTTTTCTGCACTACTGTGGAGTTTTGGCATTTGCATTTTTACAGCATTTCCTGTGGTTACTGGTGTTATGAATTGACACAAAGTTAAGACAGATCACTTTCTTTAGCAGGAGAATGACTCCTGTAGAAAAAGCACATCATCCTTGCATTAAACAGCTTTTGGCCATTTACTGGAAAATAAGACAGAGTATTTGATAATATTCTCGGGGGTTATAGCTCAAACTCCACATTTGACAAACAACACTTTGCTAAATTACAGTGAGATAAACAAAATGACTGAAGGGGTTAGTCAGACTGTTTTTTTTTTTTTTTTTCCAAAATGGATAACTACTTTCAGTGCGAATAATGTACAAATACAGACAGGGCAAATGCAACTCATCCAGTTTATTAGATATGAAGTGAAAGTGCACGAAAGGCAGAGTATGACTGCCACATTCCTACAGTGTATGTGGGTAGTGCATATTTCTGGAAGGATGAGAAGTCCTAAACTGGGTTTGCAATTGAGACATTGCAAATGTTTTTTGAAGGAGTTACATCCAGTAAATATTTACAGTGACAGTCCTTATGTAGTAGATTCTCTGAGACTACATGGAGCAGTGACTGGAATGATTGTTTAAATGGGTCATTTTTAGACCGTGGAAAACCATTAGCACAGTTTTAATTATGATAGTAGACACCATTTTGTTGATAATAACAATGTGCACGTTAAACTTTCTATTAAAAAGACTGTCAATCAAGTATCTGTTGTAACTAATGTAGATGATAAAGAAAGTAACATAACCAATGGAGACATGACTTTTTTGTAAGATTCAAAGTTTGATTTATTGAAATGTTTGAGGTTTTGAAACTAAAAAGGGGGGATTGGTAGAATTATATAAATTAAAACTTGTTTCCCTCGTATAGGTATTTGATAGTAAAAATATATAATTTGGTAGAACTATTTTTCCTTCACAGTAACAGAGGTTTGGTAATCGTAATAACAGTGTGATATTTTTAGAAATAGAATGTGACATAACATCTGCAAGTGCAGAAAAGAAATATGCATTGGCTTAACACAGATACTCAAGTGAAAAGGGAAATGAATGGCTAATATGGCAGAAAATGTTACAGACTATCCTATCAATGAAAAAATATTTCTGAAGGAATATTTCAGCCTGCTGAAGGAACTATTTTTCTCTGGACTGCGATATAGGTGCAGACAAAGAAGGTGTCAATACAGGAAAAGAATGTTTTCATCAAGGACAACGTTTTGAAACTATTCTTCTTCTTAATGCACCACCTCTAGGCTCAATTTCTACTCCTCTACTTTTTTCCATTTACATTAATAAGCTATCACTTGATGTTCCACACTTTCCTATCTTAGTATATGTAGATGAGATGGCGATACACTGCTCCAATCACACTTCTCCTGTCGCACAGCAAGAACTGCAAGCAGATTTCTTCTCCATTATAAATTCTCAGCAGCAAAAAAGCTAATACTCAACTCCTCAAAATCTAAAGCAATGCTTTTGGATATAACTCCAAATGTCACAAAAAGTATCCATAATTTTCTTTTCCATGATGACCTTAGCAACTATATTGAACAAGTCAGCTCCTTTAAGTACTTTGGTATCTGGTTTGAACACTAACTTAATTTCCACTGGCAACTGGACAATTCATGGAAAAAAATTACCTCCCTCATCTTTTGGGGCAATAAAATCTCCCCTTTCCTCTCCAGACCAGCCAGTAATGCAACAGGCAAAGACAACTTGAATAGAGTCTCTCACTAATGGCAGCTGCCTCCAGAAGAAATTATTCCACATTCAAACCATATCTAATTCCATATGCCAATCCATCACACTCTCCCCTAGGAGCTGCCTTTTACTACATAAAGCCAATTAGTTTGTTGTCCAAAAACAGGCCGACTACCATCTTGAATCTCAGCTTTGCAATCACTTCAGTGAGTAATCCTGCCCAGCCCCTCCTACTAAAAATATTTGAAGTTGTAATCACTCAGAGCCACTTCTACCAATGTCTGTAGCTAGACATTATTGCTCTAACCATGCCTTCTCTATCCTCAGTCCCAATCTCTGGAGCTCTCCCCTCTCATCTCAGGACATCTCTACTTACTCCTTCTTTCAGTCACAACTCAAAGATAATTTCAGGTTACAAGCAGAATGCAAGTTCTCTGCCTCAGGTCACATTACCTAATATCCTAATCCCCCTACAACCTCTAGACACTTCTTTCTCTTTCTGTCCTCTGTCTATATTTACATCTGTCTGTTTATGTCTATATTTAAATGTATATCTATCTACCTATATATCTTCTTATATATTTGTACATAACCTAATATCTCACATCAAACATGTTAGGGTCATTGCTTTTTCTGTGTTAAAATTTTCTATGACAAGTAACAACAAATCTACCCAATTATTTCAGCGTTTTACCTACTTATCCAAGTAACTGTAAAGACAGTGACCTGATCTCTACCACGATGCAGTAACTTAACACATGAAATGCGTTTAAACATCCATAGAGCAACCAATAAATATATCACACTTGTAGTTAAAAGTCCATGAAGTAGCCAAAAGAACGTAGCAAAATTGTAGTAAAAAACTCCTTTAATCCATAAAATAGTGGGTAACGGTAAGCGCTTTCGCGTGGGTGCAACCACGCTTCCTCAGACAATAAAAAACCCCACAAACATTGTTTAAATAGCATAAGTTAAAATCTAATTGTGCCAATTAAGTTAATTGGCAATAAATGCTTTAAAGAAAAACCACCAAACTGGCGTCTATACAGCATTCTTATAGTATCGAGTATAAGGCACAAAACAGAACTAGTATAGATTGTGCAGAGTTACTGACATCCAGCTTCAATCTAAATGTAAATAAAAACATTTCCAAAATCATTCCATTTATCAAAATAAAAATAAAAAGTAAAGAAAAATAAAGAAAAATAAATGCAGGAGATAAAAATCAACTACAAATTAACATGAAGCTGAACAAATCAATTAAAATGCTACTGAAGCATTTTTCTTTTTTCTTTCATTTCAAACCATCTTCATGAGTTTAAATCTCCGGACCACTTATCACGATAAAATAAATATAAGATTTCAGTAAACAAGAATCACTTTTACATTAAATACAATGAACTAAAGATATAGTTTTAGCTAGTCAATATTTACGGTTTGATGACAATGAAATGCAATAAAAGCCAAGCAACTCATAGTGCAGCTAAGGTCAAGATCATTCAAGTCAATCTAGTTGCTAAACCGTAACTATAAACAGTTGTGAGCTAATAAGCTGGCAAAACACATAAAGGTACTATCTAACAAAATCATTGTAAATAAGAATATTGTCAGTAAAAACGTGTTTGCAACATACCGCTACACAATATAATTTCTATATTATTAAGGAAGAAAGCTTACAATGCAACCGCCGGTTGACATTGAGTATGTTTCTTCAGAACAGCTTACTAACATCCAAGGGAGGAGTTAAACAGTAAGGCTAAAGCAATGAATAAGAAGTAAAAATACATAGCATATAACTTATGCTTAAATAAAAATTCTTTATATATATATAAGTATTTAAAACGTTAGTCTGATATTATCAATGTGCTATAGAAAAAATATATATGGGTGCAATATAGGTATAAAGTCTCATTGCATAGGGTAATAAAATAGAATAATAAAATACTTCATGGATAATATATAAATATATAAATATGTAAGAGTATAAAAATATGAATATAAATATATAAATATATGAATGTATAAACAAAAATATATAAATATAACTTAATTTCTATTTGTTGTACACAATATTCATGTTTATTATTGCAAACTAAAGGGACTAAAAAACATGTAATAAATTTAAATATTAAATATTTTGATTTTGCAGTTATTTTAAATTTACAGCTGTTCTAACGTTTCCTGGCATTTAAAATAGGCTTAATGGACACAAAGGTGTTAAGGCCAGGAAAGTTGTGAGCATTGAACTTCAGTATCCACCTAAGTTCTGCTAAGGCTAAACTAAAATGTATATCTATCTACCTATATATCTTCTTATATATTTGTACATAACCTAATATCTCACATCAAACATGTTAGGGTCATTGCTTTTTCTGTGTTAAAATTTTCTATGACAAGTAACAACAAATCTACCCAATTATTTCAGCGTTTTACCTACTTATCCAAGTATTAAGGTTTGTATTATTTGTAGCTATCTAAGAGATGATTTCTCCTGTATTCTTTGAAGCTATGGAAGTTAGGATCTGTTCCTTCTCATAGCTTTCATACCTGTGTATTTGTGCCAAATGACTGTTTAATTTTATCTTATTACTGTGAAGCTTTTCTACCCAGGCCTCCACTGAAAATGGGTTCATGGCCACTCAGACTTTTCCAGTAATCAAATGTCAAATAAATAATAATAATAATAATAATAATAATAATAATAATAATAATAATAATAATATATATATATTGAAGTTTCAAACCTTTGAAATCCATATGGCTGAGACCATATGACTGAAGTTTTGAAACTTTGAAAGTAAAATAAAAAAATAAACCTAAAATATTTTTTTTTTTAATGTTTTTGCAGGGAGGCCCCCCACATCCCCTGCTAATTAAATATACCAACTTTGAGATCACAGTACTGCGAGGAAATCTATAGACAGATAGCTATAGTTATACATGCATACATATATAAATTAATATATGTATATGTATATATATATATATCTACACACACACACACACACACACACACACACACACACACACACACACACACACACACACACACACACACACACAAACAAACAAACATGCAGAGAAAGATTCCTATATTACATCTTTAAACTCTAATTTGTACAAACTACATACTCATTTGTAAATATTGTATACATATGGGTTTACTTCAGTTGACCTAAATCTCATTTGACTGGCACCCAATTGCCCTACATTTCATTTGACCTAAAACTCACCTGACTGACTCCCATTTCACCAACATTGAAGACATAGGCTTGTTGTGGGTTTTCCTTAACCTGTGACTTGCTTGTGATATAAAGAATTAATGTAACTTATAGTATTAAAATTCCGATAGTAATGTAGAAAGTAGTGTTCTAGTATTTCTAAATGTGTTTTTTTCTATTTACATTTGTATGGGAAGCATCTAAAGTAATTTGGTGAATGTTTCATGTGTTCTAAGCAGTAGTGGCAGCGTGCAGAGTACTGTAAGCCAAGTTAAAGGTATATGACCTTTTCCCCACTGTAGTGCAATACTGGAGTTAGTATATTTAATAAGGGGGTGTGGGGGGGCACAGCCCTCCACCTAGTTTGGTTGTACATTGTCCCATTTCTGTTAAGAGGGTCAGTAAGTAGTTTTTAAGTTCTGGAAAGGGTTAGTTATTTGTGTTCTAAGTGTGCTTGCCTATGGTTTAAGATTTCGTATGTTAAAAGTCTGCATTGTAAGCTGTTGGTGCAATGGGATTCAGTCAAATGAGTTTTATGTCAAATAAAATTTAGGTCAGTTGGGTGTCAGTCAAGTGGGTGTCAGTCAAATGAGATGTAGGTCAACTGAAATAGACTCATACACACACACACACACACACACACACACACATATATGTATTTGTAACTTTATATATAGTTGATCTCTGCTTGTTTGCTTACTTTTTCAGCTGTAGCGCATACATATCTGTTTGCTTGACTTTCTGAGTTTATTTTACTACTTGTTTAATGTTATTTTTGTAACTATGGGATGAGGCTGAAATTGGTCTACTGGGATCAATGCTCTGTTTTGGTTACCAAACTGAAAATAAATAAATAAATAAATAAAGAAAGAAATAAATAAAGAAAGAAAGAAAGAAAGAAAGAAAGAAAGAAAGAAAGAACATATAAAAAGACTGATAATACAACTTAAGAAGAATTTTGAAAATACTGTACACTTATTCAAGAAAGGAAATAAAAATATATTATAGAGACAAAACGACTATACATGTATTTAATAAAAAAGGAAAAACAAACATATTCTAAATACACAGGGTAAAAAGAAAAAAGCAAGGAAAATGAAAACTAAAATGGATTCTGGGCAGAAGAAGATGAAAAAACAGGGCTATTAAATTTATATTTCTTATCAATATTTCATAGGAGACAATAGCAATTTTCTTCTGTAATTGGGTAAATGAACTAACTAGGAAAATGCAAATAATTAACAGTTCAATTCAAAAATAACAAAAAGTTTATGACATTTCTCTACTGAAAGTTACATTTAATAAAAACATTCACACTATAGAAAAACATATTGGCCGGGATTCAGTAATCCTCTGTGTAAGACTAACTAAGTCTTACTCGGAAATGGCAGCCTAAGAGTATGACATCAGCACGCCATGCATATTCTGAGGGCACGCTGTGTCAACTCCATGGCTAACACGGAGTGTGTATGAGTGCAGGGGGCGTGTCAGACTGCCGAGCAGTCCAAATATCCATGCCCCTGCAAGTGCCTAAATCTGAAAATATCACTAGACATGAGCGAGTCTGCTCAAATGTGTATATCCCCAACAATACACTCCCCCACATTCAAAACCCCTGTACAAATTAAATAAAATGTAAAACATTTTTTTTTATTATTCCCAATATAGCTGCCTGTATTTGCACGTGTGTGCATGGCTGTGCCCATTGCTTAGCTACAGTTAGCAGTTTAGACATCAAAGAGGATAATAAACCACGTATATGCAAATTAAGCCAAATAGCAATAGTGTAGTGGTAGAGCCTTTGCACAAAGAGGAGGCATTCCTGGTTCGTGTCCCACCACTCCCCTTTCCATTTTCTGTAGGAAATATGTGCATAAAAATAATTCCTGACATTCACCTTTTACGTTTTAGTAAAATGCATTGAAATGGCCTATGTAGTAGTAAACGATATTTTAAATATATATAAGAAGGTGAAACGGTCATGCATACTAATGAATGCATAAGTAACCTATCTTAAGCAATGTAAAGCACTGCTAAGCAACGTTTACCAGTATTAAGCACATTTAAGAATAATTGCCCATAGCTAAGCACTGCTTTAACTAGCGCAATGGCTTTGCACATAGTCGCGCATTGTGCCAACTAGCGCAAACAAAACATGTTTGCGAGGAGCTGCTCACCGCACTAACTAGTGCAACTTCGGGCAACGTAGAGCAACGTTGGGCAAAGTTGAGCAATGTTGGCTAAACACAGCCACACCTCCTAGCTGGTCAGGCCAGTAGTAAAATAAAAAGCACTGACAGGCCTCGAACCTGGGATACTGTGCACCATAATCACAGTACTGAACCTCTAAGCCATGACAGCTTTTGCTGTTCATGCACTGTCAACATACATATACATATTAATCAAAGTTTACTCAGTGCTAAGCAGGTGTGCACTCAGCTGAGATTTTTCAAAACCGGCCAATCACAAATAAGTGCGGGAAATGAGGCATATTTAAGCTCCATAGGAGGGAATAATTGCCATAACTGGTTGTAGCTCCCATCTGCAGTCAGAATAGCTGGTGCTGGAGAGGGCTCTCGTTTTCGAGCGCAACGGTGGGGCATTGAGGATTCAAAAGTGATAGTTTGGCTCCTCAACTATCATCATGATGCAAGACTCCTGCAGAGCCAGTTCCAAGGCACTGAGTACAACGTGGAAGCCTGGAACCGTCTAGCACATGATCTCACCAGTGCCACAGGTGTCCCTCAGACTGGTGAGCAGGTCAGACACCACTATACGGACCTGAAGAGATGGAAGCAGGACCAACTGAACCAATGGATACAGGAGGCCCATGGGAATGAAAATGCCCCACTACTGAGTATGTAAGAATTGCTGTTGTAGTCTATATTATGGACAGGTATGTCTCAATATCCCTTCATTTACTTCACAGCTACAGGTGTCCATGCTGTGAATCAGCAAGCCTATGCAGATAGGTTGCTAAGGCTGCACCACCTTGCAGGTTAGTAATTATTCTGCATGTATTGTTATATAAAATAAGTGAGAGAGCCTCAAAAAAGTGTTGTAGCCCAATAATAAAGGCATAATAAGTCCTGAATAATTTCTCTGCATGTACTGTTATATAAAATAAGCGAGAGAGCCTGAAAAAGAATGTTGTAACCCATTAATAAAGGTATAATATGTCTTCAATAAGTCTTCTGCATGCACTGTAATATCAAATAAACAAGAGAGCCTCTAGAAAAGTGTGTAATGTAATTAATAAAGGTATAATTCCTGGAGTGTGTCTGTGTCACTTACTTCAAAATGATGTTGTCCTCTTGCATTATATAAATAGTACTGTTGTATTAAGCGCTGTCAACCCACACTTGGCCAGGCCCATATAAAGTTGATGAAGGGAATGCCAGTAGCTGTGAAGCATATTATACAGTCCTCAACTGTTGGTTAATGGCTGGCATGCATAGGTAAATCTGGCACACAAGTAGCTTGTTAATGTGTTCCCCAGAAATGTCAGTGTGCTGCTAGAAATGTAGGGGGCTGTAGAAATATAACCGATAATGTCACCTGAACACATCCAGATATGTAGATATATAAATATAAATAAAATGTATAAATATGTAGCAGTAACATCTGAATCCTGGACAGTTTGTATGTCAGATACAGGTCAGGTATATAAGGAACTAGCCAAACCCATTTCACAACTTAATGCACTTTGCCTAGTGTAATAATACATGTAGGGGATATGCACCTGCAGTCAACAGGAATGTAGTATAAACTATAAGTACATATAAGATGTTAATGGAGGTATCTTTTTACACCCTACTGTATATGCAATTCCACACCTCAGTGGGTATGTCTAATCTCAAAAAAATTGTTGGAACGTATGTCCTATTGTTTTATAAATATCTGCATTTACCTTGATGCTTGTGCCCTGTTCAAACACCACAATCTCGATGGCCTGTTGTCACCAATCAATCCTGCATGCTGTTGTAATGTCCACTGTTGTTGTATATATGCATGTGTTATGCTTGCTGTTCAACATAAATTCAACGCCTCCATTTTTCAAACTGAACTTAAAGCCCACAACTGGACAATACTCAAGTCTCTTCCTCTTGAAGAGGCAGTTATCTACTTCAACACCACCTTCCTCAAGATTCTAGATTCCCATGCTCCAATACGGTCCATTAGAACTAAAACCAAAACCGCACCATGGCTCTCTAAGGAAACAAAATCCAAAATCCTATCTAGAAACAAGATGTGGGTCCCATGGCGTACCTCTAAAGACCCACACTCCCAGCAAACCTTCCGGCAACTTAGAAATGAAACTAAAACAATGATCTTAAATGATAAAAAAAACTTCTTCCTCCACCTCCAACACAAACACCTTAATAATCCACAAAAATTCTGGGCAGGCTTAAACAAGCTCCTGCACCCAGGCCAGGCAACCACCCCCACTCCAACAACTTGCAAACAACAGTGCCCTGTAAACATTGCTAACACATTCAATAGTTTCTTCACAGAAACTATACAATCCCTGGCCACACAATTCAAACAAACAACCAGCCCACTCCACTACCCATGCCAGCAGAATACTACAACTACATCAGATCATCTATTTACCTTCGATCCAGTACCCATATCCTTTATAACATCTCTTCTTAAAAAAACTAAAACCCACTAAGCTAGCAGCTGACCTTCTCCCAGCTGAGTTTCTGCAAAAGCAGCTGAGGCCATTTCTATCCGTCTCCATAATCATAAACCGTACCTTGTCAGAAGCCTTCATCCCCTCCATATGGAAAATGTCCCACATTATTCCTCTCCATAAAGGTGGTAGCTCACTAGAGCTAACCAACTACAGACCTATAGCTATACTCACCTGGCCAAAATTATGGAAAAGTGTGTCCACAAACAACTGATGGAACACCTCACCAAAAATAAAATTCTAGCCAACTCCCAACATGGCTTCAGGCCAAATCACAGTACCACATCAGCCCTACTATCCTTTTCTAATACCATCAATAACTTCAGAAACAATAATAAACTATCATCTGCTCTTTTCTTAGACCTCTCAAGGCCTTTGATATGGTGAACCACATTCAACTCCTCCATACATTAAAAAACTATCACTCAGCAATTCCACGCTGAAATGGTTCCAATCCTACCTGTCCAATAGGCAACAGGCTGTTCTATGGCAGGACAAATTATCTACATGCCTACCTGTTACACTTGGAGTTCCCCAAGGATCTATTCTTGGCCCTCTTCTCTTCACCATCTTTGTTAATGACCTGCCCACAATCACCCCCATGCCACATGCATTCAATATGCAGATGATTCGACTATCATCAGCACTGCCTCCAACCTGGCAGACCTCACTGCTTCAACCCAAGACACCTTCAACCTAATAGAAAAATGGTTCTCAAGTCGACAACTAGTTCTCAACCCCAACAAAACAAAACTACTTACTTTCTCACCCACTAACAAGAATCTTACCCCCACCTTCTCTATTACATCCTCCAATGGAATCACTATATCACCAGAAGCTCACACAAAGCTATTAGGTGTTACCATTGATAACTCCTTAAATTTGACACCCATTTCAATCTTACCATCAAAACCATCAATAAAAAGCTTGGCTCTCTCTATAAAGTAAAACACTTTCGCACTCCTCACGCTAAAATTACAATTGCCAGCACACACCTACTATCAACTCTTTTCTTTGCCTCCCCCCTCTTTACAAACCTAAACAAGACAACCCTTAACAAACTTGCTTCTTGTTACAATCACATAGCTAGATTTGCCACAAATTCCACCTTTAGAACGCACCACTGCACTAACTTGAAGCAACTAGGGTGGTTAGAGTTTTCCAGCCAACTCCATTTCAACCAACTCAAAACGGCTCAACAGATACTGTATCACCCAGAGAAAACACCAGCTCTGAAAAACATCATTCACCCCTATATTAACCTGCAATCTTTACGCTCCTCCAATAAGATATTAGCTCAAACTACCAAAGCCAATAATTCTGCTGGGGATTCTCTATTCTCAAACTTTGTAGGTAAAATGTGGAACTCCTACCGACCATGCACACCTCAGAACCTTCACTCCTACAATTCAAAAAAAGCTTAAACCCCATCTCAATACTCTCTGGCAATGTCCCTGTTCCAAACCTGATTAACCACTATCATTTACCCTTCTCTTACCTCACTATCCTTAACCTTTTTTTAACAAGGCTCGCCTTTGTAACTGACCTATGTTTTTTTATATGCTGCTGTTGTTTTTTTTTTCCCAAGATGTGATGTATCTTTATATTGTATTTAGAACTCAACTATCTTCCTTTTTTGCATTAACAATGTTCATATGTCTGTTATGTACTTGGAGCTTTTCTCCCCGGGCCTCTGCTGAAAATGGACATGTATGCAGTCGGACTCTCCCGGTTAACAAATGTAAAATAAATAACATAAATAAATAAATAACTGTTGGAACTCTGGTGTGTTGGGTTAATGGGAATATTACTGCATGCTGTTACAACTAATTTGGAATGCTGTTGGCTGTTACCAACCCATATTGTCATTTAATCCTCCTAAACATAGAACGTATGGGAAGGCCGGACCCAGCAGACCCACCTGTCCTACCTCAGCTGGCGATGGCACCTGGCAACAGCAGGTCCGGTGCTCAGCCTGGGACCTCCTCCTCCACTGGCTCTGTGCCACCTTCGGGTGGAAGCACTGCAGGGGATGGGGCTTGTCCCCCCCGTGCAAGTGTGGCTGGAGGAGGGCCACCTATCACCCTCCGAACAGTCCAGGCTCTGGTGCGTAGGGAGATCCAGCCTTCAGTCGCTGATCCTCTACAGCAGCTCGATGCAAGAGTGGCGCAACTCATGGGTGAGCCTGCCCTTCCTACACAGCCCCCAACACAGCCACCCTCTGGGCTGTGAAGGTGGAGTGGTGACTGCCCATGGGTGGGGATCTCAGTTCCACTGTTGCCATCTGTGGGCTCATGGGCTTGTGATTTCCAAACATCCTTCCCCGTCAATGGTGTTCACCCACAGAATGTGTCATATTCCACCCCTGTATGCATCTTGTTTGTCTTGTCTGTGTACCTCCCCAACCTACCTCCCCAAATATACCTACTTACCATACCCCACATTCCACTCTCACCTGAAAAAAAAAAAGGGCAATCTGCTCCCACAAAAAAATTATGCCCCATACATAGCTGCCCATTTTGCACACATGTCCGCTGGACACATAAACTGAAATTTAATTGTCAGTACAACATACTTTGTTGATCTCACCCCTCTCTCAGGGGTGGAATGTTTCCAAATTCCCTCCAAATTTCTAGTATATGCACAGCTGTTGCTGTTAAAGAAATGGGCAGCTGTGGACCTTCCCTACACCTGTCCTGCACATCCCTAGCTGTTTTCATAGGTTCATAGGTTCATAGGTTCATACTAGGCTATCTGCCCTAGGGCATTTATAAGCCTAGCCAGAGTGTGTGTGTGGCTTTCACCACCCCTTAGGATGAGAATACTATACCCATTAGTTTGCTGTGACTCTGTTCAGCAGTGACACAGAGATGATTCCCGGAGTAAACCTATGATCTCCCATCCACTCGTCAAGATTTCTCTTGAACAGAGTCAGTGAGGGGCTCTGCCTCACATGGACTGGGATTCTGTTCCATAGTGTAGGGAGTCTCTGGGTGATGAATCTGTCCCTCCAGCATGTCCTATTTATATCTGTGTTGTGGTTTAAGTCTCTTGCTCTCATGGCTCTGGTGGATTTGGATTTTTTGAGGTGGAGCATGTCCATTAATTCCGGGTTGGACATGGCCTTGTATGTCAGGCACAGATCACCTCTGAGCAGACGGTATGTGACTGAATAGAGCTGGAGTTTCTTCAGTCGGGCATCATATGACATATGTTTGAGCCCCTTTATCCTTTTGGTGAGGAACTTTTGGGGTCTTTCCAACTGCTGCAGGTGTCGGGTAAGGTACATTCCGAATGGGGCGTTGTACTCAATCATTGGTCTGATAAGTGAAGAGTACAGGGGTACAATGACCTCTCCTGATCTGGATGTGAATCCCTTCATGATCAGGTGGGCAATGTAGAAGGTCTTCCTAACCACTTTGGCAGTGTGAGTGTCAAAAGAGGTTACTGTCAACTTGGGTCCCCAGGTCCCTGATAACTTCTTCCGTGTTTAATGGATTACCACCTATGTGGTAATTAGGGGTTACCTTGTTTTTCCCAAAGGGTATGACTATACATTTTTTGGCATTTAGCTTAAGGCCATGGCTCTGGCACCAGTTATCCATTTCTATGAGACCTCTCTGTGTCTGATGGAGTGTCAATTATGGTGCCCAGTTTGCAGTCATCTGCAAATTTTGTCAGCCACAATCCCCCTATGTTTGCCTGCACTTCAGAAAAATAAATGCCGAACAAGAGGGGGCCCAGGACTGAGCCCTGTGGGACAACGCTCGTGACCGGCTTAGAGTCTGACATGGCACCAGCAACTCTAACCCTGTGTGTTCTGTCCTTGAGCCAGTTTGCAACCCATCTTGTGACATATGGGTTTACATCTAAGCTGGTGAGCTTTTCTATGATGCCCGAATGGGGTATTGTGTCGAACGCTTTTGCTAGGTCAAGGTAGGCTGTGTGAACTGCCTTACCCTCATCAATGGCCTTAGTGACTGTTTGAAAAAACGACCAAGTTCAAGAGGCAGGATCTGCCCTTGACAAAGCCAAATTGGGTAGGATCCAGTGTCTGTAGGTCCCCAATGTCTTTATTTATGAGTTCCATTATGATCCTCTCCATAGCTTTGCAGACAAGGCTCATCAAGCTTATGGGCGGTAATTTCAGGGTCCGTAGAAGCACCGCCTTTGTGGAGTGGGACCACAGTTGCAGTACGCCATTCTTTGGGTACGTATCCTGTAGTAAGGCTAAGATTAAACAGCAGCCTTATGTGTGGGTTTAGTTCCTCATTGAGTTTGTGTAGCACACAGCCGGGTACACCGTCCGGTCCCACTGATGCTGTGTTTTTTGCTTTAGAGATTCCAGCTCTCTCCTCGGCATGTGAGATGTTTGGGAAACTACACTCTGGTGGGATAGTTATTTCTCCTTTTGGGGAGGGAGAGAAATTTGCACTGAACCTGTCTGCCAGTATGTTGGCAATGTCTGTGGGTTCAGTGATTTTTTTATCATTTTGGACTAATTCTGATCATATCTGGGAGTTTCCACCCAGGTTTCTAACATAGCTAAAGAAGGCCTTATGATTGTCTTTTGTGTCATTAGCGATTTTTCTCTCAAAGTTGGCCTTGGATGATTTTATGAGTGATCGTAGTTTTTTTGCTAGTATTGATCAGAGATGCCTTCCCTTTTAGGGATTTTGCTCTGTCATGTAGTAGCTTTCTCCTCTTGTTGTAGAGTTTGTTTATGGCTGGGGTCCACCAGACCGGTGCCTGCCTTTGGTGGAAAGGGTCTTGATTTTATTAGGGATTGCTTGATCCATACATTCCTGGAGGTGCTCGTAGAAGGCATTTGTAAGGGTTTCAGCAGCGTGGGTTGTGGTTTCCACTGGCTCGGGGGCCTTGAAGGATACCACTCCAGTCTTAAGAAGTGTGAAATTTGCTTTTGAGAAGTTCTTCACTGTGGTCTTTTTTGCTGGGGGTGGGGGTGGGATGTGGATCTCCAATGAGATTAATTTATGGTCTGATCTCACCAATGAGGGATATACTTCTGGTGTGGAGCATTTTGTCCCAATGTTTGTGATGATCAGGTCTAGTATATTTTCTCCTCTTGTGGGAATGGTGACTAGTTGTTCCATAGCATTTGAGTTTATGAACTCCAGGAACCTTTGGGCTAGGGTGTTGGGGCTTGAGTAATGTTCCCAGTCTATGTTTTGGTAGTTGAAGTCACCCAATATGATGGTGTTTGGAGAGACATTCATACTCTCCAGTGTCTTCAGGAAGGCTGTATGGGTTTCCTGAGTTTGAGAAGGTGGTCTGTAGCATGCTACAAACTGTAGGGCAGTTTTACCTATGGTTAATTGCACCTGGATGGTCTCCGATGCTTCGTGCATTGCCACTAACCTGGAGGTGTGGGTATCCTTTATGAATATGGATACCCCTCCTTTTGTGGTTCGGTCCGGATTTTGGGGCGGAACGCATGATATGAGGTATAACCTGATAGTGCTGGGGTGCTCTCAGGAGCCTTGAACCAGGTTTCAGTCACAGCACAGACATCGATGTTCTCCATACTGAGGAGGGCTTTGAGGGCATGCATCTTGAGGTTTAGACTTCTGGCATTGAGCAGTATTACCCTTAGTTTTTCTCCATTTTTGTTTTCTAGGGCGGTAGGTTTATCATTTGAGCCTTGCCTAAAAAAGGCACTATGGGGGTGGCAAGAGCCTTTGCCAATATCTGGAAGCCCAGGGGTGACAGGTGCAAGCCATCCCTTGTGAAGCAGCATGGCTTGTCAAGCATGTCATCCCAGGCAGACAGACATTGGATCCCCTTAGAATGACACCAGTAATTAAGCCAATTATTAAAGCTGATCATTTTGTCTCTGTATTGTGGCATCATTCTTGGTGAGGGTAGGATACTGCTCAGGGTCAGGGTCATACCGGCCTGGGCTACATAATCTGAGAGCTCCTCTATGTCTCTTTTCATGTAGTCCAGGGAGGTACATCTCAGGTCGTTCACAATGGACAATGACTGAGTCATACTTGTACTTGCTGTGGAGTGACCTGAGTGCTTGTGTTATGTGGTGGATTCTAGCGCCTGACAGGCAGCTTACTGTGATATTTTCCTTGTTCAGTCTGGTGAGTGGGACGTCAGTGTGTCTGACTATGGAGTCACCTATAACAAATGTGTCTGGCATTGTGTTTGGCCTTAAGTGCTGTGACTGTTTAGCACACTGACTTTGAGAACTATGTGTTGCATGTCTTATGTCTTGAGGTGGCAGTTGCTTGGGTGTCTGCTTTGGAGGCTTCTGTAGTTTTGGTAGATTTTTGATCAGTGCCTCCGAGTATGTCTTTGTGTGTTTATGTGTTTGTTTTGCAGTTGTGATAGTTCTATGTGAAACTGGGTTTGTGGTGTGCATGGTTTCCTTCTCCTCCTGTCTGGTCTTGCCAGTCCTGAGTTGAGAGAGCTCAGCCTCCAGTTTGGCTATATAGTTGCATCTCACATGTATTTGTGTTTTGTGGGAGAAGGAGTGGGTTGTCTGTGTACATGAGGCAATTGTAACATTGCCTCAAGATGCCCAGATTCACCAGCTGAACAGGAGGACGCTAGCAACTGACCCTTGACATGCTAGAAAAAGTGAAAAGTTTGCTGTGTAACTGAGTCAGAAGGGACCTATAGGGAAATGGGTACTCAAGGGGATTCTAGGCTAATGTAGTACTTTGTTTAGTATATAAGTACTTTACCTATATAAAAATGCTTTAGGAGCAAGTGCTGAGCTTTTGAGATAGAGAATAGACTGTTTAGATTGCAAGTAGAGAAGTTCTAAGGGAAAAATTGAAGAGCAGACTTTACAGCCAGAAATAGTTTAACCTTGTTTAACCGGTGCTGCCCGATGGTGCTCTATGGGCAACTCCGCTAAATCACAAAAAGCTAAAGCGGGCTTTATAGCAGGGGTTGAAAAGAGCTAGGAATTGACCCAAAATGGCCAATAGACTACAAGTTTCTGGCTGGAACCACTGCTCTAGGGACAAATAGGCTGCTCAGTGCTCCCCACTCCCACTGGTGAACAAAGAAGCTTCCCTTTATCCAAATAAGGATATGGAATAGCACAGGAACCAAGCCAAAGCCCAGAGATCAGCAAACTCTGAAGACTGGACTATTCTAGTTAACAAAGAAGCTTCCCTTTATCCAAATAAGGATATGGAATAGCACAGGAACCAAGCCAAAGCCCAGAGATCAGCAAACTCTGAAGACTGGACGTACTGTCTTTCCTCTTTGTGCCCCCTTTTCACTGCTTTCCTATCTCCCCATTTTCTTTTCTTTCAAAGAATTACCGCAGGGATTAGCGGGAGAAAGCACTCTTAAGCAGTCGTTACCGGGTTTGCCCGAGTGTGCACGCATGTGCGCTTAGCTAAGTATTGCTAAGCATCACGCAAACCCGCGCAATCCCACTTACAACTGCTTAAAAGTGCCTTAGTCACCCTGCATGTGAGGGCCCTTGTTCTGCTCAGCAGCAAAATAAAACATCACTGTTAGTCTTGAACCCCGACCTTGGACACACTAGACTGCATGAACTACCACTAATCCACAGTAGATATACAGCAGGTTGTTGCTGAAATATATATATCATGCAGCAGAATGAGTGAATGTAAAGGAAAGATAGGAATGCCATAACACAAAACCTGTTCTGTGGAACTTTACCAGCAGTTGTTGAGGAATTGCATTACATGACTGTGATAACAGAGCCAGACATTCTAGCAGTAAATAATGTTACAGCAGCACTTTACAACCCCCACACAGTATCATGTCAGGACAATCCCCACCCAAACTTACAAAATATCTGTGTGTGTTCAGGGTCCAGCAAGGATTTAGGTAGGCATACTCAGTACTGGAATTGTCCAATTTTTATGAGCATCCTGTGATAATGTCAACAAAAGAAAAGGCACGAACTGTGCAGAAGTGAGTACATTAATATCCACAGTATAGCAGTTCCCAAACGGTTCATGTGCCAAATGAAAACATCTCAAAACCTACGTATGTATGGCAGCTAATTGTATAAGTAGTAAAGAAACTACATACTCCCATGTATCTTGTGTTAGCATTTGTAGGGGTGAGTACAATTCTACACTGTCAACTGTGTACTGGAAGTGGCAACATTCAGGTCTGAGTACAACATTCAAATCACTGGCTACACCCCTAGCATCAGTTATAAGAAGTATACCAACCTTCTGACTTACACAACGGTGTCCACAGCAACAAGCATGGTCCCCACTTTGGAAATCTGAAAGGGCTACGTCTACCTGACTTAGCAATTTATAGCACTGGGTTGCTATGACAGTGAGTACTGCAAGTACCACACAGCAGGCTGCATGCAATTGCCAAATGGTGGCCACCAATTGGTGCAGAGGCCATCACATGCACATGTGCAGATACCTATAAAAGCAGGCTGTACTTGCTGTCCACACATGCAATCATTTCACTGCAGGTACGGAGGGAGAGAGAGAGAGATGCAGACGCATACACAGATGCAGATGCAGACAACAGCAGTAGCAGAAAAAATGAAAAAAGATAAAAAAAAATATCGAAAGAAAAAGTAATATATTGAAAAAAAAAGATAAAAAAGAATATATTGAAAACAAAATAATATATTGAAAAAATATATTGAAAAAGAATATATTGAAAAAAATAAAAATATATTGAAAAATAAAATATATTGAAAAAATATTTAGAAAAATAAATAAATATATTAAAAAAAATTATATTGAAAAAAAATATCTCGAAAAAATAATTAAGATATAAAAAAGAACATTAATAGCAAAACACACAGAACCAACAAATACGAACACATACAAAGGAAAGGTATGTAACAGCTATGTATTTACTGGCATGTAGTAGATGTTTATGAAGAGTACACTACATAGTTTGAATCATCCATATGTGGCAGCAGTACATATCAATGCACAGATGCCCTGCATAACTACTGGCATTGAGAAATCAGTGTGTAGCTGTGTGCAGTGGGATATGTAGTTCAGCATTAAATGTCAAATATCTGATCCATGTTATCTGTGTTCTGTACAGTGGTGTGTACAATGTCTTTGTGGGGGAGTAGTGCATATGGTTATATAAACATGGATTTGACAGAGTAACAAATGCATGATAGTCATATTAATGTGTAGCTTAGCATTGGCAACAGCTGTACCAGGCTAGTATGCTAATCTAGCATTTGCAGCTATATATACACCCTCTAATATTACTGTGTGCTCACATGTGACACCTGTTCATGTTGCAGCAAGGCCCAACAGGTCAGCCGTGAGGTACATGAACTTACAACAGTGTGGACCTTGTGTGTGTATGGCACACACATACGGAGAGATCTGTCTGTGTCAGATATATTAGCATCTGTACATGTGCATAAAGCAAGGGACATACTGCAACTGTTTGTGAAGGGTGGACATATATATGTTGTTGAAGGTTGTTATGTGCATATTTCTATGTAGGTTGTAGTGTGTGGGAAACAAGACAGCATACAGTGCTGGTATATGACATGTGGTGGTTAAACGCTGTGGGTATGATTCGTCAGGTCTGCAGTGTTGCAGTCAGTGAGGCCTGCTAAAGCTACATGGGCTGAGAACACATTCAATGCATTCCGCACAACACTGTGCAATATTATGACATAACTGTATACCTCACAACCTTTGCATAACTGATATCCCCACCATGAAAGGTGGACTGTATATGTGCCTATATGTATCTCTATATGTACACCAATGGATGTTTATATGTATGTCCGTATATATATGTATATATATATATATATATATATATATATATATATATATATATATATATATATATATATATATATATATATATATATATATATATATATATATATATATATATGTGTGTGTGTGTGTGTGTGTGTATAGAGAGAGAGAGACAGGGTCATATTTACTGCAACAGATGCCTGGTGACAAAGCCATGGACTCATGCTCAATGTTGACACTGCATTGGCATCCCTCATTGCAAAAACTCTGTACCCATTAACTACCACATAGGTGGTAGTCTATTTAACACCAAAGGTGTGATAAGAGACCATGGGACACAGGTGGACAGTAGTCTCCCCTCTGATAATCGCAGTGCCACACTAGTCATGTCATCTGTCTACGTGGCACATGTCATCACAAAAGGTGTGTCATCCAGGGAAATATAGGTCAGTGTTCCCCTCTATTCATCACACATAAAGCCCATTATAGAGTACAATGCCCCATATGGTATGTAACTCACAAGACATCTACAGCAACTGGAAATGACACAGACATACCTCACAAAGAGTAATACCGGCCTCAAACAGATGCCCTATACAGACCGTCTCACAAACCCACAGCTAGACTGTGTCACATACCGCCTACCCAGAGGTGACCCCTGCCTAACATACTAAGCTATGTCAAACCCAGAGCTGTTGGACATGCTCCACATAAACAGATCTCAATCCGTATAAGCTACACACTCTAGGGACCTAAACCTTTTGACCACAGTAAACAGCACATGCTGAAGGGATAGATTCTTATCTCAGAGACAAACATACTCTGAAACAAACCACCTATCAATAGCAAACAAAGCTCCTAATTAGCAGTTGTTATAAATAATCCTGAAGATTGTATGGGAGATAGTGAATACACCCAGGGAATCACCTCTGTGGCTCTGCTATTACCTACCTATGAAGTGATACACACCCACATGTACTTGTTGCAATAATTGCTATGTGAGGTTGACTGAGTGTGATGGTGAATGTGTTGGTGAATGTGTCAGAGTTCTGTATATGTGTGATAGCTTAGTGGGAAACTGTTTTTGTCATGGTATTATGTGTCCTAGCTGTGATCCCAGCAAAAGATGTGTATGCAATTGCTAGGCAGAAAAAGTAGTATGCCATACGGTCTGACATAGTCCCTTGTTGTCAACTGGGGTGTCCCATTGTAGGCTAAAGCAGTACATGTATGCTTATTGAGTGTTACTGCTGGTGAATCCAACTCTTGTATGAACTGTAGTACTACCTGAAGCTGTATGCCTAAACAGCACAGTATGGTGTACATCCACATTTCTTGGCACCACGGTTTTGTGTGTTCCCTGTAGTCCTCACAGATTACATACCTCAGGCATAATGTTTTGTAACTACTGACACACAGTACTGTATGGTACACAGGTAAAGGTAATCTTGGTTGCCATACCTTTGTGTCTGGTATGTATGTCTGATGTGTGTGTGGGTATGACTGTACCATGGGCTCAGTCATATGTGTGTTACAGGATATAAGTGCGTATCTAGCAACATGTATAGTCTAGTACAGCAGTATGCCACCTATACTAACGAATGTGCACATATGTTAGGCAGGGGTTTGCCATCAACGACTAGTGTGGTATACTGGTAATAGTGTAACCGGACTTTATAATCATTGCAATGGATTACATATTTCTTGATGCATTAGCTTGATATATACCTCCTGTGGCTAGGTGGTGCATTGTGTCACATACAGTGTGCCATGTACTGTTGTATAGTCTTACATACTGGTTTATCTTTGTTGCTGTGCAAAACATGGTCTGATATATAGAGTGTGCCAGGCACTGTCAGGCAGTTGTGGCTTGAGCACTGATATGTGGTACTGAAAGTGTGTATCCTCTGACAGCCAGTAGTTTGCTATATATGGCAGTTAATTGATATCTGTACTTTAGAATGTTATGTCTGCCACATGACTTGCTCACACATATTGTTTCATTGTCTTCCAGGGTCATGGTCCACCATCGTAATCCTGCCTATAGCCTGGCTGAGGAGGAACAGATAACCACAAGCCTGGTGCAGCACTATGCCCTGCTGTTCTCCAGAACCAGCCAGGACCAGCATGAGGGGACTGCACTGTGGCAAGACCTTGTCCATAGGGTAAATGACATAGGCATGCATAACCGGACATATGAGCTGGTATGCCATCACTGCAGTGATTTAATTAGACATGTCCGGCAGCATGCGTCCGATATCTGCAGACAAAAGCTTGCCACAGGTGGGGGGGGTAGCCGACCATGCCCCCCTCACCAGAGTGAAGGAGCTGCTCCTGAGCCAGGTGGCTCCTGGCCAACAACAACAACAAGTAACATGTATCATCATGGAGGCCTGAGCCACCCAACAAGTTGACACAGAGCGTGCAGGTAACATGGCATAGCTGTAGACTACTGTTACCTCTATTGGTAGAGCATGCTTATGTGAGATGTGTACTGTGTAGTTAGAGGATGTGGTGCCTAGTGTTGTGCAATACTAATAATTAGGAATGTAATCTGTAGGCCTGTGACTTTCAACCATTGTACTACTGTAAGATAGCAAACACACAGTAGCAATGCCACAGTTGTTGCCACTGACAAACTGTCTCATATCCTTGTAGGTCCCTCTGGTGTGACAGCAAGGCAGCAGACCCATGCTGGTGAGTGTGTTCTACATTTAATATTGCTAATTAAATGTGCATGTCATAGGTGAGGTGTAGGCCATGTACACGTAACACACCTACGCATAATGCATGCTGTGCATGTTTGCTGTGAGACTATGCACATCCCAGTAACATGGGTAGCTGCCTAAAACACATACAATACACAGAGCATCCAACACAATTGTGGCAACACTGTAGTGGACATTGGATCGGCAGAGTCGATACACATGCACACAACATACACAACTTTATCATACGCAGTACACGTTAACATGCTACACATGGCGTATTCAGATACCCACTGTAAGGTCACACTACATTATCCCAAATGTCATCCACACAGCACACATAATATACCTGAGGGGTAGATGCCTCTCATGTGGCTGTCCAACACTCTTCAACACATAACACATTCATGTTAGGCAATGCCCCCTATTGGGCACCTTACAAACCAGTGTAACAACTGGCTGTGAAATGGTGAATGTAGCCATGGTACTGCAGTTCTGGTACAGCATGGTATGTGCCAGTCTGGCACACATTAGTAGCCTTGAGTGACCACATGATGCTGCATGATGATGGCTCATGGTACTACACCCCATCCAGTTACAGTGACCACAGTACTACACATAGCATTAACTGCTATGCACCTCAACGTTGTGTGTGTGCAAACATATTCACCTATACACAATATGCATAGCAATCACCATTTATACAAAGCAACACACACATGTCTTGTAATGCTATTGAGTATATAGGTCACATGACACACACTGTGTATATGTGATGTTTAACATTGCAGTTGTGTTGTAGCATGCCATGTCATGTCTGGCACTGGCATGTCCACAATATGTCCTACACTCACCATAACCACTGTACAATGGCTATGTTGAGCAATGGTATTCCATCAGGTATACATGCACCACTCATCCTGTGTGTATACATAGCATGCATGTGCTAAACCTGCGTCCACAATTATCTGCTAAAGACACAGATGCTGTATTTAGAAATGGATATCTATGTGACACACAGATACACATCCAGCCATGGTATGTATACCTGTGAGTGATGGTGCACAGGACATTGCAGAGCTTTTAATACTTGCACAGCAATGTTGTGTCCATGTACACATTGCGTTACAGGGTGAGGCCAGTCACTGAACAACAACACACATGCATCAAAGCCATGTATACTGTTATTAGCAAGGGCTGTCTACACCCGCACTGCATGCTGTTAAGAAACACACGTCCTGCATGCTGACACGTGTGATATAACTGTTTGCCTTGTGATACTGTACCCCACCATCACCCGCTATTGAGTATGTTCTGGATTGCTGGTGGTGTGTCTGTGTGTGTGTGTGTATGTTTTAGTGAGGAGTGCATTTGTGTGCATGTGTGCATGTGTTCATGTGTGCATGTGTGCCGACATCATGTACAGGTCGTAAAGTGTGTTTCCTGTCTTCCTCTCACAGGTGCTGACTTTGGGCTGGTTCACTGCAGCAGGGAAACTGATGTCACTGAGCAAATTAGTGATAATGATGATAGGTGTGTTGAGGCACAGGCATGTTGCCAAGGTCTGTCGTTGGGCCACCAACTGACAGTACACAAGTGTCCACCCCATCCATGCACACAGTCATACTGCCAATACATCCATCACCAATGCCCTTAGCTGAGGGACAGCGTACAGTCAGCATTGGCCAGGACAGTGTGGTATCCATGGCACATGCATCCCGACACAGCAGCTATACCCAGATGTCTGGAAGGGTACCACATAGGCAGATGTCCAGGTGTTCTCGTCGGAGCACTGCTGCTCATCATGCCACTGGCAGACGTGCCACAGGTCTTACAAACTCACGCATGTTCCAGGCTGTCATGGAGGCACAGGCACATATGGAACGGTACACCAGACAGGGACTAAGGGCACAGAGGGCACATAACACCGCCGTAATTGACAGTATCTGTGACCTAGCAGGTGCCATCCATAATTACACCGAGGTCACTGATAGATGTTGGGGAAAGACATTAGATATCCTCCGCAATGTCATGTCAATGTGTCAGGACAGTGCGGGATGGTTGAGACGTCGATGTGGATGTAGCAACATCAGCAGCTGGCAGTCACCACGGACGTCCCTCAAGTCACAGCCACTCCCTTAGTGCCAGTACCAGTCCTAGCAATGTTGAGGGTGGGCTGTCCATAGACCGTCCTAGAAGACCACGTGCATGTGGCTCTGGACAGTCCCAGCAGGGACCTGGGTCCAGTGTATATTCATCTACCTCTGGGGATAGTACCCAGTCTGGCTTAGTACCTGATAGTGTCAGTAGCACCACTGCTAGGCACAGGTACCATATCCATGGCCAGAGACGGTGATTTGTAAAGCCTGGCAGGTACAGTCTGTGGCTGTCCCACAAATACCCGTATATGTCAGCCACATGGTGGAAATGTGTGCATGACACACACACACACACACACACACACACACACACACACACACACACACACACACATAAACCAGACACCTAGGGCTAACACATACCTGCACACATTACATCAACATTGGCCTATAGCAGTACTCTTGTCCCACACACACACACACACACACACACACACACACACACACACACACACACACACACACACACACACACACACACTCATACATGTTGATTGGATGGCTCTCTCTAGGCCTCTGGCAAACCAACAACACACCCTGTGCATATGATGAAACCTGTGCCACCTCCTGTCATCTGTAACATTGAAGCAGGAACAGGCTACCATAGTGCTGATGCACAGGGTGATTTTATAACAGTATAGCAATGTTAGCATGTTGTCAGCAGTCGAGTGTAATGATATGCTTGAAGGTGTAGCTGAGCAGGCATGATGCATTAAAGCTATGATTGTCAATGTAGTATTGTTTACACCAGGGTTAGTACCAATAGTGTATTGTCCGCCGACGTGCCACTTGGCTGATGTGTGTAGTATTGGCAGCATGTGTTAGAGAGTGGATAGTATGTGTGAGATGTGTGTTGCACAGATTTACAGGTGTACATTTGTGAACATGGTGGAGGTGCACTGTCTGCATGTACGTGCAAAGTGAACACATGAGCAGGGTGACATGCCCAGTATTAAACAGTAACACTCCATAGTTTCTATTGGTGGCCAGTATGCATTGTACTACACACATTTTGGAACCTGACTACACATGTGTGTATGACATGGTTTGACACTGTGCTGTAGGTGATACTGTTACTATCTGTCATTGTTTTGCATTCTGGTAGTATACATAACTTCAACAGCCTGACCATAACCAACCGTTAGATGATGTCTTGACAACTGACACATAGATGTAGGACACACAGCAACATTTGGATCCTTCAGGTACTATACTATGCCAGTAACCAGTGGTATTCACCTGCACCCATTACTGAGACCACTCCTGTTTGGCATATAGCTCTCTTAGGTACAAGCAATCACAGTAGGGATATGTCCATCCACATCTGGCAATGCATACTGTGGCCTATAATCCATCTTCCAGATGACATACACATCCTCCATGAGGGTATCATACAGACAGATACCTGTTGTCAAACCCATGCTGTAAAGCTATAAGCCAAACTTAGCATAGTCATCCACCTTTACCGAACATAGTATCTCCACAGTACCACATAGGTAGTAGCCACCAGCATGATGAACAGGTACTGATGTATACATGCAACCAAGTGTTACGCCATCTCTCCTTTGATAATCTCATTTCCAAAGGTATTTTGAAATCCCTCGGTGGATCACATAAGCAATAAGGGGTCTGCATGCATATCCACAAAGGTTGTTGTACACCTGTAATGAATAGTCATCATTGACAGATATTGCTGTGTTTGAACAGGTCTGACATATACCTCAGCCATAAACCTTCACTCACACAATTTAAAAGAAACTGTAATGAGTGTGTGTGACACAGATGACCTAGGCCAGGGATCACTGCAGTGGCTGGCCTTGTCACCAGCATACAGATGTGACTTAAGGTCTGGGAAGCAGCAGCACAGTCTGGCAAAGATGACAGTTCTTTTCTTTGAGAAAGCAGGGTTCCCACACATGCAATAATTGAGGTAACGTATGTATATGTATTTGCCACACAGCTACCTCACATGTGCAATGCATACTGATATGTCATACAGAAGTAAAAGCAAAACCCACAACATATTGACCAACAGTGTCACACACATAGAGCGCACACACTCACCAAGTGCAGGATTCAAACCCCTACCTAACTACTTCATGATACTAGAGGAATATGCATTAACACATCACTGGGAGGTTACTTTTCCACAGGTATATTTGTAGGATGTTGACATCATCAGACTTGACAAAGATTAGTATACCACTTTTAAGGTGTTTTACTACTCTCCAAAATGGTTGCTCCTCCCCAAAGAGACCACACACAAACACACTTATGAAGTGCAGGATTCAAACCCCTACCTAATGATACTAGAGGAGTACGCATTAACAAGACACACTATACACATTACTGGGAGTTCTCTTTTCCACAGGTATATTTGTAGGATGGTGACATCATCAGACTTGACAAAGATAAGTATACCACTTGTAAAGTGTTCTACTACTCTACAAAAAGTTTGCTCCTCTCCAAGGTAATTACACACAAACACACAGTTTTCAAGTGCAGGATTCAGACCCCTACTTAACTACTTCATGATGTTAGAGGAGTACGCATTAACACATCACGTTATACACATTACTGGAAAGTCTCTTTTCCACAGGTATATTTGTAGGATGGTGACATCATCAGACTTGACAAAGATTAGTATACCACTTTTAAGGTGTTTTACTACTCTCCAAAAAGGTTGCACCTTCCCAAGGAGACCACACAGAAACACACACTTGTTAAGTGCAGGATTTAAACCCCTACCTAACTACTTTATGACACTATAGGAATAAGCATTAACACAACGCACTATTCACATTATTGTGAGTTATCCTTTCTACAGGTATATTTGTAGGATGGTGACATCATCAGACTATGCAAAGTGGGTTACATTAGGTGGGCTACATAGAAGGAATGCCTAAACACTTTGGCCATGTAATCATCAAAGGGAAGTTTACTATCTACCTGTGTCCCCAGGGCCACAATGACTTTATCCGTACATACTGGATTACCACCTATGTGGTAATTTGTGTGCACTTTGTTTTACCCAAAGTGGATGACTATGCATTCTCTGGCATTTAGCTTGAGGGCATTGTTTTGACACCAGGTATCTGTCTCTATAAGACACTTCTGGAGGATGTCTGTGGCAGCCGTAGAGTCGATTATGGACCACAGTTAGCAGTCATCTGCAAACCTGTTCAGGCATATACCTCCCATGCTTGCCTGTGTATCTACTAAACAGGTGGGGTCCCAGGACCAAGACCTGTGGGATGCCATTTGTGACTGGCTTAGAGTCGGACATTGCACCCGCAACTCTGAACATGTGTGTTTGATCTGTGAGCCACTTGGCCAGCCATCCTGTGACATAGCTGTTAATGTTCAAGCTGGTATGCTTGTCCATGATGACAGAGTGGGGAATGGTGTAGAAAGTCCTTAGTATGTTCCAGGTGGGCTGTGTGGACTACTTTCACCTCCATCTATGTCCTTGGTAACTGTTTGAAATAAGTCAACTAGGTTTAGGAGCCAGGATCTGCCTTTAACAAGGTGAAGTTGTATAGAGTCCAGTGTCTGGAGGTCTCCAATGTCTCAGTTTATGGGTTCCATGACAATTTGCTCAATAGCTCTGTAGTCCAGGCTGAGTAGACATATTGGGCAATGGCTTCCAGGTTCTGTTGTGGCACCCCCTTTGTGGAGCTGGATGACTGTTAGTGTATGCCATTTTTTGGGTACATAGCCTGTGGTACACTTGAGTCTGGACAGTGAATGTAGGTGAGGGTGTAGTTCCTTTTGGGCCACATAACACCGCCTGGCCTGATGTTCTCTGTCTGCATAGGCCTGTGGGGGAGGTTACCCATATGCCTCTTTAGGGGCATGATACAGCATTTCTTTGTGTTTGCATTAGTGTACAATTGTCCTGCTGTGTCTGTGTCACTGTAATGATATCATGGCTTAGTGGTTCAGTACTGTGACTATAGTGCACAGTATTCTGGGTTCGAGCCCTATCACTACTTTTTATTTTCATGCTGGGCAGACCAGACTGCTTAAGGAACAGTAAAGCAAATTTGAGCATGTTTACCTGACTTTGCTCAACTTTGTCCAACCTTGCCCAACATTGCTCAACATTGCCCGACGTTGTGCTAGTTAGCACGGGCAATTTTGTTTACATATACTAAATATTGGTAAAAGCTGCTTAGCACTGCTTTATATTGCTTACAACATAGCATTCATGCCTCAGGTGGTGCTGCAGGGCTGCCTATGTCAGATGCACATACTACGCTCCCTATACATGTTTGGAAACAGGTAGTGTCAAGTTAGGCATCCCTTTTATTTTATGTGCGAGTCAGAGAGAGGTATCATTTCCAGGGTTCCTACTGAGCCAGTGTATGTACTATGCGTTGCCTCTTTGCCAAGGCCAAGGCATACTAGGCACGCCTCCTTCTGCCAGTGGAGCAGGCTCAGATTGTTCCTCCTCTGAGTCATGCTGTGCCTGTGCAGGCCTTGGCAATGGTGGGGGGCTGTTTGGCCCTGCCCCATGCTGTTCCTGCTGCAGCTGTTTTTGCAGGATCATATTGTATATCATGGCACATATCATGACAATTTGGGTACATGTAGTTGGTGAGTACTGCAAGAGTCCACCAGATGTGTCGAGGCACCGGAACCATGACTTGAGCATCCCAAACACATGCTCAATTACATTTTGTGTTTGTGCGTGTGCCTCATTATGGAGTTCTTTTTCAGGTGTGTGTGCATTTCTGATGGGTGGCATCAGCCACGGCTCCAGTGTGTATCCAGCATCCCCTACTAGGTGACTGTCAGGGATATCCCCATTGGCAAATGTCTGGTACAGCTGCGTCAGATGCCAGATATGGGAATCGTGGTAGCTTTCAGGGCAGCCAGCACACACATTCAGTATTACGCCCTGGGCATCACACATGACCCAGCAGTTGATGGAGTGGAAACCCTTGCGGTTGATGTAGGCCCTACCCCGCTCACCGGCTGGTGCTTTGATGTGTATGTGCGTGCAGTCAATTACACCCACTACCTCAGGGTATTCTGCTATTTGATGGAAGAGATGCATATTGTTGGCCAATACCTCATGGGAATTGGGGAAATATACATGATCACTGACATGTGCTGACATGGCATTCTGGAACTGGTGCAGTAGCCTGGATGCTGATGCCTGTAAAATCCCCGTCATATCACCAGTTGGTCTCTGGAAGGTACCAGTTGCTAGTATTTTTAGGCCAACACATACCTTGGTTTCCACTGGGATGGGTTCCCCTCTGTTGGTTCTGTGTGTGAGGCATGGCATGCACAGCTCAACAGTTTGCTGCAGGAGGTCTCTGTCCACTCTATAGCACTCCACTATCTCCAGCTCATGTAGCCCCTGGTAGGTTACCCTGGGTCTGTACACTCTTCTCCATCTCCTCACTGTGGGTTGCTCAGCAGCATTCACAAAGGCACCACCCTCAGCATCTTGCACATGTCACCTTATAATAGCAATGGCAGCCCCTAACATTTTTTTCTCTCAGTTAAGCCTTTTAAGTTTTCACTTCTCTTTGTAGACTGCAGTGTTGCAGTGTTTCTGAGAAAAACATGGGGGAATGTTGTTTGCAGAGTTTTAAGTGCTGGGCTGAGCTGGGCTAGTGTACTGTCTGTGTAATTGGCTGATTCTGATTGATTTCACATGGCAGCTCTGCTAGTTCTCCTTGGTTAACTTTCTACTGCTACTTTTCCTTCCTAATTCCCTTTCTGTTTCCACAGGGGGCAGCGCCACTCAAACAAGCGCAAACACACGCACACGAGCGCACACACATGCACACAAGCTTACACAGGCTTACACAGGCTTAGGCAGGTGCACATCCGCACAGACAGGCTTAGACAACCTTACATGGGTGCACACATGCGCACACAGGCTTAGACGGGTTTACAGGTGCACACACATGCGCACACAGTGAAAGCAGCTTTGCAAGAAACTTTAGTGATAGCCACAGCGTACACCTTTGGTTTCTGGGTTTCAGTTTAGACAACTGTAGACATGCCTCTTCCAGTCCTGAGTAACTCACAGCAAACACATGCCACTCTGCTCTAATAAGCTTACACTCTTTCATACATTCCCCCTCATGATGTCACCGATCTTCTACTCTGTTACTCCCTTAATCCTACTCTTACACTCTAGGGACATGGTTCACATGGCAGGGAAAATTGGGATTCACTATCCTTATACTCATTTGCATAGGATTGCCTACTAATGCTTGGTTACATTTCTCAGACTGAGCTTCCCCCCTTAGCAACCACTACTCAGTAGCCATGTTGTCTTCAGCTTGCCGTTCACCTGCATGGCAGATGAATATTTTGAATAATATGCCTATTTTTGGCTTTTATTTATTTTTTCTGGTTTTTAGAGTGCCGCACGTTTGCGCGGCGCTGCACTAAGCTTAAACATCGGAGATTGGGGGGAAAAATATATATTTTTTATTATATATAATATATATTAAATATAAAAAATATAAAAGTCAAAATAGTCAGTAAACCGGGGGATAAAAGCTCCGTAGTCACAAAAATAAACAGATAAAAATATATAGCACAAACCAACTACAGAGCGACCATGTTGCAGGTAAAGCAACCAAATGAAGGATACTTCCAAATAACAATCAGGCAGAATGGTACTCAGCTTCAATCCAACTTAGACAGATTCTAAAGATCCACACAGGAGCACAAACCATGTAGCAAGTAAAGCAGCCAAACGAAGGATACTTCCAAATAACAATCAGGCAGAATGGTACTCAGCTTCAATCCAACTTAGACAGATTTTAAAGATCCACACAGGAGCACAAAGACCAGAATAAAACTTAGATTTATTAAAACAAGAGGTGAGCGCTTTCGCTATGAGCTTCTTCAGACCTAATAACATCTACATTCAAAATAACCAAGGTATATATAGTTTCCTTTGAGTCAATTAAAAAATCAATTAAGACATCAATTAGCTACTAGAACATCTTAAAGGTAGATATACACTATATTTAATTACTACAAGAATATATAAAAAACCTTTTTCATATACTGCATCCACATTAAAATATGCATATAAAACCATATACTTATGCTACTATGATAAATTTTCTAAAAGAATAAAATATCACATATATATAAATACAGAAATATATATAGAAAATATATGTATAAAAAGCAGCATTAATAGATGGATCATTTATGTAGCCTTCTTCTTTTCAAGGCAGGTTTAATGGATGCACGTTCATTCAAACCTTTACCCCTATCACCCCTCAAAACAATGATCCAACATGTTTCTCTGTACTCTGTGTATGTCCTAATATCCCCTTGTCTAAGACTATTGTTAATGGATTCAATAAGCCTAAAATTAAAGGTGTGCTCTGTGCCTAATTCATTTACATGTTTAGAGAGTACATTATTTAATAACTTCTTCCTAATACTATACAAATGTTCTCTAATACGATCACATAAGACTCTATTAGTCTTCCCAACGTAGAATGCATGGCAGATATTACATACTGCCAAATACACTATATTAGAGGACATACAATCATGATGACCTAAACATTTAAAGGATTTACATATATCTGGATGAAAAAAACCCTTCTCAATACTAATATAGGGACAATAATTGCATGAGCCACATGGCTTAGTAAACCCATAATCCATACAGCCTCTATTCTTATACCTAAAACTAGGGGTTTGACCAACAATATCCCCTATGTCACTATCAACCAAGAGAATAGGCCAAAATTGGATTCAGGTATCATTAACACTGGCGTCCACCGTAAGGCATGTCATAAGAATGCCTTTTTATTTAGGACGAGCATGCATCTTGGCTACATCTTTAGGAATCTAGTTAGAGGGCAGGGTATGAGAGCATCTAGGATGAACTCTTCTGAAATTGGTTTTTCTTCTGAACTTGCCAATGTTGGTGATAATTTGATAGAAAGAGGCTATTCACATGCAGAGTTGGAGAGGCAATGGAATGACCTCACATCTTTGAGGGAAACCAGAGCCAAACCATATTTTGGCCCGAATGAGTTTATATCTACCCCCCTTGTTAATACTGGGACTAGATTTACCAAAGTCCCATTATATTTCTCAAGTGACACTGGGTATGTTACAAAACATTTTGAGCAATTTTGGCCTATTCTCTTGGTTGATAGTGACATAGGGGATATTGTTGGTCAAACCCCTAGTTTTAGGTATAAGAATCATAAGAACCTGAAAAGGCTGTTGTGTCACAGGAAAGAGAATAGAGGCTGTATGAATTATGGGTTTACTAAGCCATGTGGCTCATGCAATGATCCATCTATTAGTGTTGCTTTTTATACATATATTCCCTATATATATATTTCTGTATTTATATATATGTGATATTTTATTATTTTTGTAAATTTATCATAGTAGCATAAGTATATGGTTTTATATGCATATTTTTATATGTGGATGCAGTATATGAAAAAGGTTTTTTATATATTCTTGTAGTAATTAAATATAGTGTATATCTACCTTTAAGATGTTCTAGTAGCTAATTGATGTCTTAACTGATTTTTTAATTGATTCAAAGAAAACTATATATACCTTGGTTATTTTGAATGTAGATGTTATTAGGTCTGAAGAAGCTCATAGCGAAAGCGCTCACCTCTTGTTTTAATAAACCTAAGTTTTATTCTGGTCTTTGTGCTCCTGTGTGGATCTTTAAAATCTGTCTAAGTTGGATTGAAGCTGAGTACCATTCTGCCTGATTGTTATTTGGAAGTATCCTTCATTTGGCTGCTTTACTTGCTACATGGTTTGTGCTCCTGTGTGGATCTTTCAAATCTGTCTAAGTTGGATTGAAGCTGAGTACCATTCTGCCTGATTGTTATTTGGAAGTATCCTTCATTTGGCTGCTTTACCTGCAACATGGTAGCTCTGTAGTTGGTTTGTGCTATATATATTTTTTATTATTTTGCAATGGATAAAAATGCCAATGGCCTTATATTTGGTCATTGGCATGCTTCCTCAACTGGATGCATCCTTTATTTGGAGCTGTCATAGCTCCATTTTGCTATTTGCAGAACAGTACTCAGTTACCAACCGAGTACATTTCTACAAATAACACTACTCTTACTTGGACAGGTTAGTGTTTCCTGGATCGAAATTTACCTCATTTGCATAGCTTTCAGCAGCAAATGAGGTAATTTGCATAACCTAACACTGTCCATGCAAGACTCATTTTAGGAGCTCTACTGCACGCCCCTGCCAGCTGTTCCTGGATCGCTCGGCAGACATATTGGCTGGCTGGAATCTTACTCTACTCTTAGACTCCGTGCAAGCCTTCTTGAATCCGGCCCATTATCTGTTCTGAGCAGTTCTCATGCCGTGGTTAACATGCCTTCAATGAAACTGAAACTGATATTTCCACAGACATCACTGATATAATAAAATATAGTCATGTGGCTAACACCATTAATTGATCATTAAAGGCAGAAATATATTACAAACATAGAATAATTCTTAATAAAGCTTTAATAGTCAATATAGTAATCATGTTTTAGGAACTAGAGATTCATATGTAATATTATATGTTGCCCATATTTCATCTAAATAGTTTTTGTTCCCTTATGAAATATAAACTTTGCTTTAAAAGGAACAACCTTACATTTTATATTTTGAATGTTAGCAGCATAGTTTTATGGAAATGTTTAATAAATTAATTACTAAAATTCACTTTATTTTAAAAGGAAGAACCTTACATTTCATATTTTGAATGTTACCGACATAGTTTTCATGGAAATGTTTAATAAATGAATTAGGAACTTCAACTTATCTAGTTGGCTATACTCTACAATTCAGAAGTAGCATTACTTAGCAAAACATTTGTAACACCATTAATATTCTAAATACTTTGACTATCAGTAATTTTGAAGATTCCACAGCTGTGACATTTATGTATGTCTTTCTGAAATGCTGGCCAAAATGCTTCAGCATACATGTTATATGGTGACATTTATGTATGTCTTTCTGAAATGCTGGCCAAAATGCTTCAGCATACATGTTATATGGGGGAGTGAATTAGGACACAAGTTGTTACCTAAACTTGTATCACCACAGTGAGAAAAGCTGAAAAGTTTCTTCAAAAGCTAAAAATCAACAAGGCAATGTACTTGACAAGATTCAATGTAGAATGTTTGGAGGACTAAAATTTAGAACAGAACATTTCTTTAATTAAATTTAAAAAAATCATGTGAGGAAGTTAAGGTTAGAAGAAGGCAGATATGAGTATTTTCACAAACACTAAAGCAATACTAATATAGAAACTGAAGCATACCAACTTATTAGTCCGACCTCAGCATCAGGAAAGTAATAGAATTATTGCTGATGGAGAAGCTACTGTTGATATCTCAAAAATGGAGAGGTACTAGATCCAAGGCAGTATTCTATGGGCTCTCTTCTGGAAAATTGTGCAAAGAAAACATAATGGAGGTGGTTGTTTGGGTAACCTAGGTAACAAAACAGAAGCTGAGTCTAGATCTGGCCCACTCAGATGCAAGAAGGCATATGATGTGGTAATCAAATACAGTTAGTGAACAAAATAAGATAGCAAAGTTGTGGATTATAGAGTTGTAGCAAACAGAAGACATTGAGTGGACAAAATAACATAGAAGACATAGCAAATGATGTCTTCTCAGAGAGAGAGAGAGAGAGAGAGAAGGAGAGATAGTTATAATGGGGGAATAGCATGTAAAAATAAATGGTTGCCAGAATGCTCCATAAGATATACTAATGCCATTTATATATTACTAACATTCATGAAGTATGTGTTTATTCAGACTGTATCTAGAGTTATTCCATATGACATACAGCTATTGTTAATCTTATACTGAACACATTATAGACTTTTAGAGCAAACCATCTTGTTTGCATTAATTCAAAATACTTTTCAACAAATGTTTCTTTTATATCTTTACTAGCACGATCATCCCAATACAAATCAAAATAAGCAAGCCTTAATTTGAGGCAATACATATTACAAAAACAGTTGAAAATAATAAAGCCTTCTACACCCACTTACATAAAATGAATGTAAAGAATGTATTGAGCAAGAAAAAAATGTATCAACAATACACAACAGATGTGGGTAATATAAAACAGACATTCAGAGAAGTGAAGAAAACTTATTTCTTCATAATATAACCAAGTATAGTTTTGCCAAATATAGATCTTGAATGCTTGACCTCATGAAATCTTTTGAGAGCATGACTACCAGATTAGCCAGCTACAGCTCTGGCTTTAAACTAGTCAGCAGTTGTATCAATTTTCTTGTAATGTGCTTCCTTATCTGATCCACATTAGTAGATCATAATGGATGTTTACAACACTTTATATGCCTTCCCTTACCCATGCAGCATATCTTTGGAATACTTCTGGTACTGATGAAATACCAAATGGAATTTTAAACCATCTTCCTATTGGCTTATTAGATGTAGAAAATTCTCCATCATTACCTGCAAAAATTCCTGGTTTGCATCTACTAATGAAAAAATAGTGTTTGAAGTGTTGCTTCATCAATGGTATGCACTGGGCAAAACAATATTTTAATTGCTTTATTTGAATCTTGTGTATCCATATAAATGTGTGTTTTTTCTTGCTTTTTTATAGTAACCTTACTATCCAGTTGTAAAGTTGGCTCTAAGCTTTCCATTCACTTTAGTTCTCCTGTAGGTCTACTTATAAGAACAACTGGTAGTTTTCCTGGGTGATGTATCACTGGAATAGCATTATGATTTATTTGCATATAATATTTCCTGACAAACTTCCTATGCATCCAAATAAATCATCATAGCTCAAAGATTTCCATTATTATGGTTCTGTCCATGTGGTTATGTGAATGACATAGTACACATAGGATCATAGGATCACAGGAAGTTACTAGGCTACTAGTAACTATTGGCCCTGAGGCCCTTATAAGCCTAGCCAAGAGTTTAGCCCATGTATAGACAAATCAGCACCCAATGTCCCTGTCCAGCAGGGACATGGGTGGAATCCCAGGGATGTATTTTCTATTTAACATCCAGTTATCCAGGTTGCACTTAAAAAGGGGTAATGAGGTGCTCTGCTTGATGTGGGGTGGGAGTCTATTCCACATATGGGGGAGCCTCTGGGACACAAATCTGTCCCACCAAGTCCTATTGATGTCACAGACCAGGTTGAGGCCGCATGTGCGGGTTACTTGAGTGGAGCTTGACTTGTGGATATGCAGCAGTCCCATCAAGGTGGAGTCCATGATTGCCTTGTATGCCAGACAGAGGTCACCTCTGAGGAGGCTATATGAAACAGAGTAAAAGGATTGGGCTTTTAGCCTGTCTGTGTATGGTAGACTTTTGAGGCCCTGATTCTCCTGGTGAGGAGTCTCTGTGGTCTCTCCAGCTGCTGCATGTGCTTTGCGAGGTGCATGCTGAATGGGGCATTGTACTCAATAATGGGCCTTATAAGGGAAGAATACAGGGATGTTATGACCTCCTTGTCTCTGGATGAGATACCCTTACTTATGAGGTGGGCCATGTAGAAAGCAAATTTCTTTTCAGTGGAAACAACGTGGTGGTCAAAAGTCAGGTTCACTCTTGTTTTCAAATGCTTGATTTCTTTTATAGTTCCTAGCTACTCATAATGCAAATAATGCACATTTTTAGAATAATTAACTTTTTATGTGCTAGTATTTGAAATGTGGTCTTGTACATTTCATTTTTATATTCATGTGTAAGAAAATTTTGACACAGTGTTTTATTGGTGCCTTGAAAATGTCATAAATGTGCACAGAGCACTATTTTCTAATTGTTCAGCCTATATTTCAAAAGTATCTTCATATATAATACTAAACACTGCACCTTTATGTAGAGAGAACATAATTTTTTTCAACATTTCTTGCTATGAGTCTGGCTTGCACTCTTTTCTCACTGAAGCATTTTATTACCTCATTATATTAACTCTTCTCATGCTAATAGCACCAACAGACTGCTCATTTTAATATTTATGTTGAACAAAATGCTAATTATTTTGAAGACATGGTTATCTTTCCATTTCCATGTCTTTGAAAATGTTTCTTTCTACCACAGCTTTCCACAAAGTGATTACATGTATAATAATGCTTTTTCTCATGCTAATACTGACATCTAGAACATGAGATTTGAATTTTGTCTGTGCCATACATCTTGTAATCCACTTGGGACTTTTTGTCACAGACATTAAGTGCTACACTGCACTCTTTCTATTTATTTCACATTAATAAATTTTGTCTTTTTTATTGACTCACATTTTATCTTACAGCCATCCATTTCCGCAGTTAATTATTTTAACTGACATAATTTCATACACTATGGATATGTCCTCATCTTTTGATATTATTTGGTTTTCTTCTTTTAATGGCTTGCCCTTGTATGGTTATTTCTTATATTACAACCTGTTTCTCTCTCTTATTAATGATACAGTTCACAAAATTAATAGTTTTTGATTTGATTCTTTACCTCAATACTATAAATAATCATTGGTTTCTGTAAGGAGCTTGTGGAGTTATAAGGAACCAATGGTTAATAATAATAAGTTCTTCCTACACTCACAAAATTCACAAACTACTCTCTAATTGCTGATATTCTATCTTTCTCATTTTCAGGAAAAGCAGAAGTATTAAATGTCATCCTTCTCAGTGGCAACTAGAAGCATGGCACACTGCACTTTTCAGGATTCCTGACTATTCTACTCACAATGAGGAATAACTTGAATTACTGTGAACAAAGCTTGTATTTAACTTCAAAGTTGTTTTTTCAGCAAACAAATTCCTGATGGATACAACTGCACTGTTTCCTTAAATGTGAAATACGTGTTTGTACTTCTAAATAGATAAAGTGTTCAAAACACATGCATTTATTCACTATTGCAAATATATTTCTTTAGCTGAGGCACAATATAATATCACACTGTGAATATTTAACAGCAACTGTGAAAATATTTACTGAGATTGCTTTTAGAAAGGGTACCACATGGCATGCAACATTTTACAGCTTGACATTATCATCTTTAAAAATACATAGATCATATACTACTTCATAAGTGCCAGTTTCATGGGCCATCTTTTCATAATATATATATTGATGATACTGCCGGGGGTCTAATATACAAAGTTTGCCTTTTATTGATGACATAAACATATTAAAGATGTTTTACAGCCATAAAAAGCATAGAATCAATGGAAAGGTACTTGTCAGATGAACATGTTATACACATAGCAGTTTATGTTTTGTGCAAACCACAGCTTCTGAGAAGCAATAACCCATGAAAGCTATATACTTTTTTAAGAGGTAGCAATAGTAACAGAAATGTTAGTTGATCCTAAGGTATGCAAGTAGTATAACAAAATGACAAAGAAAGCAAATTAGCTACTGTTGTGCATAAGACAAGGCACAGACCGTTGAACAAGAAGATATTATACTAATATATAGGTTTCTGATAAAATATCATATGGAATATTGTGTGCTGTTCTAAAAACAGCATTTCAACAGCACTGAAACAATAGAGGCAGAAGAGATAATATAAAAAAGGTGCATGGTGCTTATGAAAAATCATATAAAGACTATGTAAGCCTAACATGTATGGTCTTGCAGAAAAGAAGTAGGATGATATAAGGAAGAAACCGCTATGCACTTCAGGAGATTCCAGACTCCAGGTGGGTATACTGAAGCATTTTGTATGGAAATGTTGATACATTGTTTCAGTATTTTTCGCAGAAAGGGTGATAGATGCTGGCTCTGTAGCAAAGGTGGATAAAGCCCCAAATGCAATCTTGATTTACTGGGTTTGCACAGTGTCCTAGATGCTGGAAGAGTAAGTGAAAGGCGGTAGAAAACAACAGCCACTGCTGGCTCACAATGAATGGCTACAACATGCATTTCATGAAAATGAAACACTGTAGCCAGAAGCTGGCATATACATCATAAATCTGCTATTGTGCATTCATGCTTTGGTAACGTACATCAGGTCTGTGAGGGAAGAGATTAGAGTAGTAAAGTATAAATCGTCACAACTTTGGCCACAGTACCCACAGAAACACAGAAACACACACACACACACACACACACACACACACACACACACACACACACACACACACACACACACACACACACACACACACACACACACACACTCACACACACACCAACACACACACCAACACACACACACACACACACACACACACACACACACACACACACACACACACACAAACACACTACATTTTCTTTCTGATGTTTCTGTATTAAGCAAGCATTCTGTAAGCTCCTTGAATATAAATGATACAATGTAATTATGTCACATTTTACATGTTTTAAAGACAGGTCTATTGCATGATTTTGCAAAGAAATTGTAGAATCTTAGCTGCAGATTCTGTCTGTGGTTGAACCTGATGGGAGTTGCTTTTTATTACAGGTCTCTGTACTTGTGCGGATTTCTGACTTGCCATTAGTGAAGTCTGGGTGGGACTCCATTCAGAACATATACACCAATACAAAGGAAAAACACCCTCTTATTGCCTCTGTACTTAATGTATATGAGAAAGGAGCAAAGGCAGCCACTTCTCTGGGAGCATGGAGCATAAAACCTGTTGTTGACATACTGCAACCTCAAAGTAAGTTACCATTTCTGCATCACAGCTGAATAAGATATCTTTATCTTCTTCCTTTCAAAAATGTAAATTGATTTTACTAAAACTGCCCTCCTCAGATGGAGGATTCCTGCCTCCCATGGATAACTACCTTCTGTCTCCAGGTAAAAGTGAATTGAACTAAAAGCATACCTTTCCTAGTGTCAGGCAGTACAGTAATGAGAGCAGAAGCATGCAGATGTGACAGATACAGAAATAATCAAGTCTTTACTAAACCTACAGATTTCATCCTGCTGGCAGGATCGTTGTTTCTTCTCATGTACCTCAGCTAGGTGGTTTAGACATTCATCTATTCCATAAATGGATATTCAAAATCAGGTAAATGCACATATATATATATATATATATATATATATATACATACATACATACATACATACATACAGAGAGAAACAGATACACAAATAGATATAGATGCATGTAGATATGAAAATATGAATATATATATATATATATATATATATATATATATATATATATTTATATATATATATATATATATATATATATATATATATATATATATATATATATATATATATATATATATATATATATATGTAAATATGGATCCCCTTCTGATGATCGAAGTTTTAAAACTTCGAACGTTCTGAATGGAGATGGCTGTACAGCACAGAAAGGGAAATTTACTATTTTCTTCACTGTAGTGCGATCTCAGAGTTGGTATATTTAGGTAGCGGGGGAGTGGGGGATGCAGGGGGGAATCTTGCCCTATACCTCTCAAGTGTACTGATTTTTACAGAATGTCTAGATTTTTGCCTCATATTTGTGGTCCATTTTTCATAAAGTACTGGTTTTCTAGCAAATATTTGGCAAATTATTGAAGATTTAAGTCACAAAATAATGACAGACATTTGAGTTTCTGACTTCATACCCTTCAGAAAATCCATGCAAATGCAAAACCTATTATTCTATATACTGTCAAAGTCTATAAGAGCAATATTTAAAATGTTTTAAGGTACTGTTCATTAGCAGGTAATTGCCTCTGTACCAGTCTGTGGCTCAGAATTGCTAATTGCAGCAAAAATAGCTGAAATGCACTATCATTAACCAATGACATGCCACCATCGTGGAATATATAAGGCCTTCATGTAGACCTTGGCCCCTTTCTTAGTTTTTAAGATGGGCATTACTGAGGTGTGGAGACTACAGCATTTCAGAGGGTAGGTACAAAAACTGTTCACTTTAGAGATTTATGAAGTATGCCCACAGTTTCACCTCATATGCATGGTCAGTGTCCCATGACATTGTGATCATCTTACAGTTCATCATCAAACATTGTGGGTTGAGGTCAGTAAGGAAAGAGTCACATTTGAGTGTCACACTTCATACCCATCAGAATATGAATGCTAATGCAATAGCTGTTATTCTATCAACTTGCTATCTTTGTAGGAGCAAACTGTTAAACATGTCCCTATTCGTGGGCCTCCCCCCCATTAAGTATGCTTGTGTCCAGATCCCTTTTTCTAAGGGGTTGGGGATATGGTAGGTCTGTAGCAGCTACCTTTACATAAAGCAGTGTATGCTACAGCTGCAGCCTAGAACTCATGGGAGGAGTGCGAACACTTTGGAGGATGGCAAGCTGTACTTTTCACTGTGGAAGCTGTGTCAGCCCTGTCATTACAGCAGAGCCAGGGTAAAGGTACCCTTTACAATCCAATCAAGTCATGTGATTAAGGTACGTCTGTTATGCAACAGTGCCAATAACAGTTTAACAGAGTAGTGGGTGACATATAGTTAGGCTATACGGATATGTGCAGTGTGACCCTACCTGCAGGTCTTTGTCTTGCAAAACTGTGTAGCAGTTAATTAATTAGCAGTAACCTGTGGGGATTAAGATTGCATGATGCAGTCATTACTTGCTGTCTTCACAATAATGTAATTGAAGTGCAACACAACACTGGATTTGAACGCAGGACTGTTTGTGGCAAAATGTGTTGTATGCAAGGCATTTAACAGACTAAGCTACTGAGTCAGTGCTACAGCAAGTGCATTTGCAAGGTATATGTGCAGACATACAGGCTGTGACACACATTGTCTGCATCCATCAGTATGTGCATGGCTTTCAATGGCTGTATTTCTGCACCAGAGTCCCAGTTGAACATACGTACTTTATCATTGATGCCTTAGCAGGTGTATTTAAACATGTTGCTGATAAAGGTGCACATTTACCTGCTATCACAGGCCTCACTTACTTACATTATTTCTTTGGTTGTCTGCTGGTGTAGTATTGCACCAGAGTCCAAAGTACACTACCATCTTTCCCATTAGGTTTAATTCTAGTTTGCACTGTGAGGCACAGCGCACAGCTTCTCTAAGACATGCCTAATGACTATAAGTGGCAATCACTATGTTTTGATGAAAACACCTGTTTTAATTAAGATCTGCGTGGTGTGGTGGGTTAATTCAGTGTGTTGTAGGTGTGATGGGTTCAACAAGGCAGAGGTGTTTATTTTGTACATGTGTCTGTCAATGTAATAAACATATTTAATGATTAAAGCTCCATTTAGCTGAGCTAAGCGGATTTGCGAGATGTGGTGCACCGAGCAAATCTGTGCTAAAAAATATAAAGAAAAGAAAAAGGGAGTGATAGGACATTGGTAAAATTGGGGCAAGTAGGGGGAAAACATAGTGAAAAGCAGGTCAGGATGTGCAGGAAGGGTGTAGGAAAGAACCATAGCTATCCATTTCTTGCACAGCAACAGCTGTGCATTTTGACAGATTTTGTAAATGAATTTGGATTCTCAAACCCAAGAGAGTGGGGTGAAGAAAAAATAAATGTGTTGTCAAATCAATTAGACCAAATTAGTGGTGTCCAGTGGACACGTGTGTGAAATTGAGAGCTATGTATGAGGTGTTCTGTGGGCTGATATGGTGATACTTTACAATCTAGGTACTCATTTTCATGGAATTCCTGTAACAGGTGGATTATGTACTATTAATTACAAAATGTGAAATTGTGACACTTGAGAGACATGTATGTTTACAGTGCAGACACTAAACAGCAGTCATGCCTTGATTGGCATGCATGGGAATAGAACCCACTGGCATTGACTGTAGGGGACAACTGCATGGAATGTATTAATCAACTGCAGAAACTTTTAACACTCTCCAAGCATTCAGTCATCTCAGGATTACACATTTTATTTCCGACTGCACATTATTGATTTTTCACATTCATATTAATGATTTTAACAGTCTGTGAAATCGAAACACACAGTTATCTACTCATAATATGGGCTACCTCACCCATTTACCTGTAGTTCCTCTGGAGAGAGAAGTTGTGAGCATTATGTGACTGCTACTGTAATATTTAATGCTACATACCACTGGATTCAAACCCTGGTCTTTGTGTGTGGTAAAATGTACTATATACAGAGCATTTAACAATCTGAGCTACTGAGTCACTGCTGATTACTGATTATCTGATATTTGCCTAGAGCTTACCTGGAACCAAAACATAACCTGGTAGTACTACTACAGTGTTTTACTAGACTGCAGTGACAGTAGAACACACATGCATGAAATACAAACATAACACAGGTAGCAGACATGCTATATATCAGTATAAACAATGCTGGTGTACACAATTTATTGTTAGTGGGTTGAAATATCTGTGAAGTCAACAAACAATATCAGCTCATGGAGTGGGCTACCTTACCCATATACCTTCATTAACTGATTTATGTGGATGACAGAGAATTATGTGAACAATATTGGCCTACAGACAGCCTTGAACAGTATTGTATGAGTAAAACAGTGCAATTGGCAGCCATTAGATTTGCATTCTACAGCTATTACAGTGTTATACTTGACTTCAACACCTTACCTTACATCCTGAATGCATACAGCTCTACTGCAATGGTTACAACCAGACAATCATGCTGTAAACCATTTCCTTGGTATTATTGGTATTGTTTCATGTTTTTATTGCACAACAATTAGCTTCATTCATGTCTTGCAATGCAGCACTAATTTCAAATTTATTGCACTACAGACTTTATTGTATATAATATAATATTGGTGAGTTCTTTGGCCAGCCGGTCCCAGGCCTCCGCCTTACACTCTGAACACTGGAAACCTCCTTGCAGCAACTGGTCATTATGGTTTTTAACCAGCAGTCCAACAATGAACCTGGACTCCAGAATGTCCCAATGCTGCACCTGAAAGTGCGCACATTCACCAACACCAGCCATAGCACCCTTCAGTGGAAGAACTCCAATGGAGTCTGCAGTATTCCCACTTGTTTGGCTTAATATAGACTGTTTTCCTGCCCTTACATACCATTGGGCAACATTCAAAAAAGCAGCGCATCACTCACCACCATCCAAACCAGTGCAGCTGAGCTGAGAAATGCAAACACATTGGTAGGCATTCTGTTTATGCATTGCTTAGCAGGTCTTAACAGGTCTCAGCAGTGCTTAGCAGAGCACAGCAGGACCATATTTTAAATTAGTCCTCAAAATTTGTATATCAAAATGAAATACTTATTTTCCCTTCCATGTATTCAAACCCTAGACCTACTGCCCATGAAGCCATCATTCTACCCATTTAACTATGTGGATATTAAGAAATCTGGTATTCCTTCACATATACCACTGAGCTACTTATAAGCAGTGCTGAGCTCCACTCAGCGCCACGCAAACGCACTTAGATAAGCTTAAATATGACATTTAAATAAATAATTAATTACACCCATTTTCTATTTTTAGATGTCTGGCAAGTGTCTGCTGTCTTATCTGTGGGCAGCACTTAGCATTGCTGCATTCTGTGCCGCACCACGCAAACATGCTTTTAAAAAAAAATATATATATATATATATAAAATAAAAATAAACCACTAGGACAGTGCAGGGAGTCTCTTACTCCTCTGTGGACATGGTTATCACTACACCACTCCCTGCAATGATTCAATAACTGTGTTTCTTGCTTCCCCCTCAGCAACGTGTCATCATTAATATGCATGATGCACTGCTGAGGGGGATCTGTGTACACGGACATGGTAACATTTCGTGTAGGCTCTACACAGTGCCTACACAGATTTTATTAAATCCTGGGGACTGTTTTTTTTTCTGTATTATTCTCTGGTTATTTTAAGATGTATCCTTTTTTGGGTGAAAGCTATGTTTCAAGTCTAAAGGTGAAGTAACGCTCTATGGTAAAAGCGCAACACATAAAGCTATAGCAACATAGCTGCTGTTGCCAGAAAAAGTACAGTTATTGGAGATATTCATAGTAATCTGAATATGTAGGAGTAGGTATGTACCAACTAACTGTAAACATTAACAAGCAGGGATCTATACAACCATTTTCAAAATGTTTACACAGAAAAAAATAATGAATGATATACCTTAGTTATATTTGAACCTTATTTTATTCATTTATATATGTACAATGGTTTCTTACTTAACAGGCTGAGATAATGCAAAGCATAATATTTCTCTTGCAACAAACTACAGTTTGATGTGAGTTTCCATATCCCTGTTCCTTTGAAGTCTGGTTTCAGATGTTGATCACAACAAAGTTCCGTGGTCTTGTTCTTATGTGATACTCCAATCCAACATAGATGGTCAGCATCTGGGTGGTCTCCTCTTCCTCCTCAGTCCAATTGAGCTCTCTGACATGTCAAAACCTCCTCACACTGACCATGTTGATGATGATATTCAGATAACAAACTTCCAGAAATTGCTCACTGAAATCTCAATCAGTATGCAGGTAGTGACGGTCTGATCTGTAAATGTATCAGAATCAAATTTTTAAGTTGTGCTTACATGAGGGTATCAGATCATTGGAGGGTATTAATGATACCTACTGAGTACTTGCACAGAACACATTCTTGTTATGCTGAGCTATTGTTTAATGCATTTTGAGAACTTATGTGTACATACACAAATGGAATTAAGAAAAACATAAATGTTAATAAACTTCATTAACTATGTATGGTGCAAATGGAACTTACAGGTAGCTTTAAAGGTAATGTAGCACCTGCTGTCTGTACTGTGTTGGAATATATATTCTCTCTATATAGACCTGTGGTATTAATACTCCTTAGAAATATATTTGTATAGACTTACATTGATGTGTTTAGGTAAATTTGTCTGCAATACTAAATGTATATGATTTATCTAGAGGAGTATAGGATTATCTTGTATGCATACAGATGGGTACATCCGCATCAGTAACAAACAGGGATTCCACATATGCACTTGTACAGATAAATGTAAAGACCCCCAGTGAACAGTACATATGGATGCTGGTGACTCTGTACATATTGTGGTATACTTACAAAAACTGATGTGTTCAGAGAGTATTCATACCTTGCATGTTCATGGATTATGTTATGTATATTTATTGATGCTTAGCAATATATTTACTATAAGTAGTGCCACAGTAAAAATATATTTGTGTTTACGTCTGGTTACCTTGTACTGAGTGTGGTAGGGCTCTGATGGTTTCTGTAAGCTGTACAATTGCTACTGTACAGATACTTTCTGATGAGTAATATAGTAGTAGCTGTCAATGAATTTCATCTCACACAGATGAAATGGTGGTAGTATTTGCTACTCGCTATTGATTGTGTTGATATATAGATATTTTTGCATAATAGTTCATGTTACCATGACTGCTGGTTCTCTATAGGTGTCTGTTTAGTCTTGTGTTATATAACATCTATTTACAGTACATGTCATTTCTAAGTTGGGTCACAAGAACTGTGGTTGTGTCTGACAGAAGTCCAACATTATTGGTTTGCACATATGTTATAATGAATATGTCAATGTTAAGTACATTCAAATTGTACTGATTGTGTGGCACAATTGTGTTGTGGTTGGTTCTGTAACAGATATCACAAGTTATGATGCTGCTTCAGATGCTACATATTCAGATATTGTTTTCATATCACATATGCTGTTTTAAATGTCACACTAATTTATGGGACAGGGGCTATTTTATATATTTTTGCAGTGCACATGAATGCAGAGAAGGTCAACTGATATATGCTGTCAACATAATAATCTCCATATGTGGGCCCACATATGAATCTAACCATGTGCATGTAATTGTCTTCCACATGGCAAACAGACGTAAGGATGACAATTTTTCACTACAAGAAAATGAAATTATAATGGATGTTCTGTGCTAACATAGACATAGACCCTTGGATAGGCAGGGAATACATTTTGGAGGAATGAAGTGTGGACTGACCTTACCAACATGATCAGTGCTGTGGGAGGTCACAATAGATCCTGGGTGGCCTGTCCCTGATGGTGCTCTGATATGATACTTCATGCAACCAACAGGATACACCAGTATGAGAGAGTGAGGGATGCTACTGCTGGTGGCCCTCCATTGACTTCCCCAGATGAAGTGATGCATTTTTTTGCCATCCCAACTACAGAATGTGGTGAGTGATGCATACCTGGGTGTAGGATAGAAGCAGGTGTGCCAGGTCAGACATTTATGTAGTACTTTGCTTAAAATTGTTGCTTATGGAATACCTCAGTACAGAGTGTTGTTGTAGGCATATTCATGTATTGTTATTTTTGTGCTGCAGAAGCAGAACTGTGCCATGCACATGGGGGCACACATGCTGACTACAAACAATGTAAGTGTAATGGCATGTTATTGTACAACTGCAGTACATTTTTCTGCACAGCAGCAAGGCATAGCATGTGAGTGTCCCCATATACTGTTACCATGACCATTGCCTATTATTGCCTGTGCCACCTGTCATGCCAGTGGTGTATACTGACATTTTGATGTTGCCCTGCCATTGTAATTTACAGATACATATTCAGGAGATATGAGCAGTGCAGTGCACCTATGGACATCAGGCACCTCTGCCTGCAATCATGGCTGTGTTGTAAAAACATATGTTGGGCTTTGTGTGTATTTGTGCAGTGCATGATCCGCATTATGACAGATGATGCATTTACTTCACAGGGAGGATGTAACTGGTATGCTATCTGTTTCCTACATGTCAGTGCTGTCATGCCTATTGTTGTTTACCATACATAATGTGTTCTTCTAACCCTGCAGAGATCAACTGCCATTGGTATCTTAGCAGCGACCACTGGTATGTGTATATATTACTGTAGGTTGTACCTCTGCTGGAATGGTACATGCTGGCAAGTATGTGCTTCCTAATAATGTGTGACTGCCTTTGTTTCACTACAACAGTTGCATTTCAGCCCTTGTCCCTGGTGCTGAATCCCCATAAAGACATATCAAGTGTGTCTTACATTGTTATTCCTCACATATGTCATGTGTATTGCATATGTAACATAATTGTCAACTCTCTGGTAAAAAGGTTCCACAGGCCACACTTGGACATGACCTCCTGGTAAATCCTTAGCATATGTAATGTTGTAGTGATATAGTTGTGCCATATGTCAGCACTGATCTCCAGCATGTGATATATGCACATTTTTCTGACCTGTGCTATCTTTCTCTTATTTTAGTGCTTTCACTGCCTTCATCTTCTGTTAGCCCATCCCCTGATCCCAAGGTGGGATCTGTCTCACTGTGCTAGCATGGTTCCTGGCACACAGAATGCAGATTTGGTGATACAGTGCAGCCCAGATGATGACAGTCATGCAGATGAGGCTGCAGCCTCAGATGTGGAGGTAAACATGTTCAGCCATTCTGACAATGTGGGGACATCAGGTGTTGGACGGGATGATGGCTGTGTATCACAGTCCCACATTGAGTCTGCTGGTGATGTTGACTCTTCCCCACATCAGAGTAATACTGCCCAGCACAGTACATGTAGGCATGGAGCTGGTGTTCATGGTAACATGTCAGAGGGTGTCCACCTACTCCTGCAGGCAAAGGAATGTTCTCAGACCTTAGTGCACTTGCCCATGCTACTGATTGTGTTGCACATCAGCTGTGTGTGTTGCATGAAGGACAGAACCACAGGCATGGTGAGATCATGGTGGCACTGGATGCTCAGAATGACAGTATGTTATCTCTGGCACAGTTCAATGAAACTGTGGTTATGACAGTACTACAGCAGTACTGCAGTATGAATTGGGTTTTGTGTGCTCTAACTGTGCTTAGCTGAGTGCCAAATGGGAGAGGCAGACCCCTCTCAACAGACCAACCCTTTACCATTGGGTATCAATGTCTGTGCTGCAATGTGCATACACATCTGCTGCTGGCCAATCCAGTTTTGGCCCAGCAGTCATGACCAGTCAACTTGCAGCCATGTTCTTTCTCACAGTATGTTTCCATATGCTGTTGTCATCCCAACAGTCTCCTCTGTGCAGCAATATATTCAGAAAGTTTCAATATGTGGACAGAGCAGCTGGTACCACGGTGTGAACTCTCAGTGTGGGCATCTTAGACTGTTAGAGTGACACTAACAGGTGATCCACTATCTACTTTAGTGTCAGTCTGACAAAGTAATTTCCATTAGATGCAATCTGTGCCATTATGGTGGGGCAATGCCTGAACATCAATATTTAATCTGTGCACTTCTGTATCTGTGGCTTTTCATGACTCAAAGGTATGTATCAGACACTGATGTGTTGCCTGAGCATGGACTTGTGGTTGCAACCCTCATTGCCCACACCTGTTTCTTCTGCTGCCTATGTTCTCCTGGTTTTCTCTGATAGTTGTGGAATGTCATCTTCAGACATCTTCAGACATCTGGGGCTCTTGGAATAGATAACCCACACCTGCAGCAGGCAGACTGCTATGAGTTAGCATATGGTGTAGCAAGGCACACACAGTAATCATCCATGCTGCCTTATCAGGTGTGTATTGCAGTGCACCTTGGATGTGTTCAGACATTTGAATCTGGCTTTCAATACACCAGACACACACCCTATAGTGTTTCTTGTCATAGCGGGTGCTCTATTGTAGACCTTCTCTGCAGAGTTGGAAGATTCTCTGTACATGCTCATTAGCCACAGCTGAAATGGATAACTACAGTCACCTTTTGTTTGGGGGGGGTATATGCTGTCATCATGCATAATGTTAACAGGGATATATTAATTTTACATCCTAGCTGCTTTCCTGTATTTATCCATTAGTAATCCCTGAGATATTTTATCATGTTGGAATGCAGCCCTCAGACCACTTTCCCCCTCCATATGGCAGCATAGTGGAGACTACTGGGGGGTGTCACCATGATATTTGTTAGGCTGCCATCTGCTGCGCACACCACCTGACAGTTCAGCAATGGCCATCCCTTTCTATTTATGTATTTTTGTGAATCTTGTTGTATGGTGTCATAATAGGGATGTGGGTGCAGTCTATTAAGCTGAGAACATAGGAGAAGTTGGCAATGTTATAGAACTGGTGCACGATGTTTCACTGCTCCTTGGTGGATGGAAATAGGTTCGTAGGTTCATAGGTTGGTACTAGGCTATCAGCCCTAGGGCCTATACAAGCTTAGCCATAACAATTTCCTGGCTATTTCTTCCCACAGTATTTACTTCCCTGGACCCTTGTCTAGCAAGGTGACTGACATGATTCCTAGGGTGAATTTCCTGTCTCCCATCCAATCATCAAGGTTCCTTTTAAAGAGGGCCAGTATGTATGGGCAGTCTATTCCAGAGTCTAGGGAGTCTCTGGGTCAGGAACCTATCCCTCCAACATGTTTTGTTCATTGTGATGACAAGGTTTAGATCCCTGGAGTATGTGTCTCTGTGGGATTGGGATTTCTTTAAGTGTAGCATGTCCAACAGCTCTGGGTTTGACATGGCCTTGTATATTAAGCAGAGATCACCTCTGAGTAGACGATATATGACAGAGTATAGGTGGAGTTCTTTTTAGATGGTCAGCATGGAACATCTGCTTTAGGCCTGTGATTCTTTTGGTGAGGTAGTTCTTTGGCCTTTCCAGTTGTTGCAGATGTCTTGAGAGGTACATACCAAATGGGGCATTGTATTATATAATGGGTCTAATGAGGTATGAGTACATTATGTGTAAGTTCATCTACTTTGGTGCACATTACTGTCATGAATTGTTTGAAGATGTGACTGACAGCTGTCTGGGACACTCCTACAGCTTCACCCATATGTCATTGGAATGTCCCAGATGCCAGTACACCTTCACTCAGACTTGGTTTCAAGAGATATGGGGGTTGCCTTACAATATATGTACAGACCAGCTATCTGTCTAAAAGGTACCTGTCAATGATTTCTTAATCTGAGAGTTGGTTTAGTTGTAGCTTTGCTTTCTCTTTAGCTGGCTGCCTTCTAGGATGCATAGCCATGTCATCCTGTTTGGCTTGCAGTACCACAACCTGTTGCAGTTCATTCATTGCAGATTGCATTTATTTCTTTTTTTAATCAGTATTGATATGGATTCTGCAGGATTCTGTGGGTGATAGCTTCTCTTCATTGTGCTGCAGTATGGAATTCACTGAGGATTTTGGAAACAGAGTCAGTGAAGCACTTTGTTGCACTTAAGTTGCACTGCGTGCGAATGTTTTGTTTTGGAGTCTGAGTGACATGTGCGAGTCCATAATTATCCTATGCTGAGTAGATAAGTACTCAGACTGATTCCGGCGTGTTTTCTGAAATCGTGTCCACAGCTGGTGCACTGAAGTCTTCCTTTGATGTGCTGCACTGTCAGGAAATAGAATGTTATGACTCATATGTCCTTTAAGCATGTCTTCCTAGACCAGTCTATAACTCTATAACATTTCAAAAGGGGGAGTTCTGCCACTTCTTATAGTTTCCAAACCTAACATACCTTTCATTCATAGCTTTTTAAGCCATTGCAGCCTTTACAAATAATGCATTTATTCTCTATCTCCATAAAAAATCCTGCTACAAACTTTCTCTTGTTAACCTTGGCCATCTTTGTCTTACAGAATTTAACATTTCCTGATGTAACTCTTGACAAAGATAATTTTAAAAAGATATTTGCATTACTTCCTCATACCATACTTTTCTGTTGCATTCCAGTTCTAGTATATTTTTAATTTTGATTCTGTTGTTTTCTGATACCTATCAATCTCTTTCTTATTATCTTTTCTGCCCCCTTTGAGTCATATTAACTTCTTTCAACACACCCTCTATGTCTTAACATAACGTATGACAATAATATTATTATTTTCATGTTTCAACATTTTAATATCTAAAAGAAATGCAAAGAACTCAAATGAACAATGTGACTGATCAAGACTACCCACCATTACTAGTCTTATTGAATAAAATGTCTCATAACTAGGTTTGATTCTGAAATCATACAATAGAAAATATATTTTCTTCTTTTCTAAATCATCTGGTAACATTCACTGACCAAATGACTTATTTTCCCCAGCAACGCCATATTTGTCATATATACTTTCTTCTTAAAAATAGCTTAAAAGACTTCCAAATTTCACTGTAATATCCTCTTCTTCAAGGACTGTTGGCCACTGGTGCCATACAAAATTCTCATTACCAAAGTTTATCCATAAAGTAGTAATATTTACCCTTGTAAAACAATACACACTTTCACAATCTCCCCAAGGCTTTACATTTTGCTTTGTGTAAAATTAGACACATAAACATCAAACATCGTTTTATCTCCCTTATTATCCAAACTTTATTTTTAGCTAACAAAACTATATTGTCTCCATATGCCATCTGCATTTCTTTCAGATATATACACTTCATCCCTTGCATCTTATTCAGTACCCGAGTAGTTACAGGATTTAGTGCTAAAGCAAATAGTATACTACCTAATGGGTAAAAGTGTGTTAACTCTCCCCTTAACAAGGAGCCTTTCCATCAAATGACTATCAATCTTTTTCTTTCAACTTCTCACGCTTAGGGGTCGCCACATCAGATCATCTGTCTGCTCATGATCAATAATGGCCACTATTCGTAGTCCGGGACTTCACAAATGTGTAACAGTCATGTGTGAACAGTGGAGCTACACAGATATATAGATAAGGTCAGCAAAATGCATTTCTGATAAATACAGAAAAGCAATTTTTAAAAGTATGCCCACTTTTTGCGTAACAGTAAATTGTATAAAGTTTGTCATTTTGAAATTGCAATATGTTTTGGCATATTGCTTTCAAGCATGGCTGAGTGCAGTCAAGGTCAAAGTGTTTTAGAAAAGTTGTGGACAGCACAGTAGCTAGGAGAGATTTTTTTTTAAAAGAAAAGAGGTTTATATTTTTTATATGAATGGGTATCATTTTGTGGACAACCTGATGGTTTCATTGAAGAATAGAAAAGGGGTGATAGGACAAATTGAAAATGGGGAGAAAAACAAAGAGGTGAACACACAAGAGAAACAATAAGAAGGTTTATGCTGTAGGAGATGGGAGAGGATGGATACTATGCTTTTCTGGGAGACAGACCCCCATTTGTTCTATTTTTTTTTTATAAGAGAGTAATGAGGGTGGGAAATAGGGAAGACAGTAAAGGAGAAATGGTAAGGGAAAAATTGTTAAGGAAATATTAATTGGAATCCTTTCCACCAAGCCTCAGACTTGTCCTCTGTCAGATCAGATGGTGTTGCAGTGGTGGACCCTGATGTTGAGGTGGTATGGTCATGTGTTGGCACAGTGGTTGACATCAACTGGGTGAGAATGTCTTTTACACAGTGAAGAAAGGATTTGACTAGCTGAATTTGCCTCTCCATTACCTCTACCAGTGTGTCCTCAACCAAACTCCAAAGACCCCTTCTGATAGGCATGCCATGCTGCCACGTGCCACAGTGTCTGCAGGACCAGTAACTCAGCTCCAAACGACCCTGCAAGGACATACCCGGATGGGCAGAGGATGATCTGTCTCTAGCCTGAGAGGCATGTTCCTGATTTGCTCCTGAGGGATTTGAACCTGGAGAAAAAAATGAGAAAAAAAGAAAGAAAGAAATCCATAAACAAAATAAGGGGAAAAATAGGGTAAAGGTGGGGAGAGACAAAACAGAAAAAGCGCAATAAATTTACACAGTACTGCTTTAATGCAATTTAACAACTAAATATGGAAATACTGCAGTAAAAGCTTGGGTATGGGAAGTGCTTGTGCTTACAGCTGGTGGTAGTGATTTAGGATATGCTTTTGTACTTGGGAAGAATTTAAGAGTAGTACTTATGCATACATGTGATGAATTGAAATGACAAGGGCTTTTGACTTTCTGAAGGGGTATATGTTTAATTTATGTACTTTCAATAGAGTGAATACAGCACCAAAAAACAAACAAACAAACAAACAAACAAAAAAAAACAACAAATCAGTACTTATTGCAGTTAATTAGGTTATAAACATCAGATTATAAAACATTTCTCTTGATCTGTTATGTCTTCACCTGGATTTCTGTTGTGAAGCTATAACAATATTTTTTTATAGGAGTATTACAGGAATCAGTTCTGAAAACATTGCTTTATCAATTTTCATTTTACCATTACTGTTATATAATAGTTTCTAGTATATACTGTTAAAATGAAAGATCTTTGCACACTTGTTATACTTAGCAGAAAACTCCACCAGACAATAGTCTTCTTTTCTCATGTTGGCAGTTAAAGTGGATTTTTTATCAGCTAACAGTAAAAAAGAGAGGATAGTCTTGTTTATCTTTATTCACTTAAACATAAATATGCAATATAGCCTCTCTAAACATTTATTTTTTCTTATTTTTCTTTTCCATTTTAACTTGAAAATGCATGCATGTATGAATTACCGCAGTACTTCACTACTATTCCATTTAATTCAGGAGAATAGTGGAGAAATATAAAATGAGTCTTGAGTTTTGTTTTCGAAATGCACTTACATTTCACTTCTGGTATAGCTGCACTGCAAAGGTTGAAACTTGCCAGTTCAATGAAGTGTGCATTTCCTTTTCTGTAGAACTGTGTCTAATTTATAGTAATAGAACTAAAACTTAGTGTTCTCTGAAAACTGTGCTGGTCATTATCTTAGCAAAGTAACCACCACCCTCTTCCTCAACTTGCAGTCTAGTGTGGGTGTGGTGAATGTCATTTCAGCCATGTTGTATGTGCACCTGGAAATACGTATGAATAACCAAGTTAAGCAATTGTTTTAGCTCTACTTATGTATCTCACACAAAACTGGCTTCATGTAATATTATGTTACAACTTTTTCCCTACAGTGGCAAACTGCAACTCTTACTTTATAACTTTATATATTCACTCAGCATTACTTATACTTGAACAGTAGTAAAAGATTTGCATGATAATCTGCACAGATTATTTTAGTACTCTTACCTTACATTTCTATACCCTAACAGCAATATATGTCATGCATTGAAGTAGAATTTCTAATTTATTTTTTAAGGTGGGAAAAATAAATGTCAACAAGAATGTGAACAACTATTTTTATGACTTTATGATACGTATTGGTTGTTAGGTTGTTTTCAGCCTGATATCTGTATGGCACCATTTTGAATTTTACAACTATTTTCTTATTTTGACTAGTTCAGTGCAATTAGCATGGCACCACAGGCAGCTTGGCATTGGTGCTGAGTGCTGAAGAGTTCACAAACATCCACAGTGCATCCATGTCTTTTTGAAATATGTTCATGTACTATAGGACATGCATTCACAACCGGCACAATGTCAAAATACGCCAATATACCTACAATTTGTAGACATGCATATAAATTAACCTGATTTGCATAATACACATGTAAATTACCCTGAATTTACACCAAACAGGTTGAGCACTGCCATACTAATTAAAAAAAAGCCAAGATAGGCGTCAATTGTCTTAGGATTTTGTAGCATCTCAAAGTAAGAAATATTTTATAAAATATTTATTATTTAGCAATAGACACTTTAACAATAACTTTAATATTGATTTAAACACATTACTTACAATACATTTTGATGTGTTGTGTGCATGTTTTCACAGCATTGCACAACAGATAATTTTGGTCATTTTGAAGTTGCCTCCCATATGTGCAGTACAGGTCTACTTCACTTCAACAAAACCCCTTTTAGTCAAACACCTCTTTGTTGAACCCTAATTGTCAAAAGGCTGATCCATTGAATGGCCATTTTAACAATTTTTTTCCTAGGGGAAAAATGCTTGGCCATAGGTTCATAGCTTCATACTAGGCTATCTGCCCTAGGGCATTTTAAGCCTAGCCAGAGTGTGTTTGGCTTTCGCCACCCATTTTAAATTAATTTTGCTATGCCTTTTTTTGAGGTTAGTATACTGTGCCTCTGTCTAACAGTGACACAGAAGTGATAGCTGGGGTAAACCTATGATTTCCCATCCATTCATTAAGATTCCTCTTGAAGAGAGTCAATGTGGGACTCTGCCTAACCTGGACTGGGATTTTATTCCAGAGTGAAGGGAGCCTCTGGGTTATGAATCTGTCCCTCCAGCATGTCCTATTTATTTCAGTGCTGAGGTTCAAGTCTCTCGAGCGCATAGCTCGATGGGATTTGGATTTTCTGAGGTGCAGCATGTCCATTAATTCCGGGTTGGACATGGCTTTATACGTCAGGCACAGATCGCCTCTGAGCAGGCGGTATGCCACTAAGTAGAGCTGAAGTTTCTTTAACCGGGCAGCATATGGCATTTGTTTGAGCCCTTTGATCCTCTTGGTGAGGTACTTTTGGGGTCTTTCCAGTTGCTGCAGGTGTCTGGTAAGGTACATCACAAAAGGGGCATTGTACTCAATTATGGGCCTGATGAGGGATGAGTAAAGAGGCACGATGACCTCCCCTGATCTAGATGTGAATCCCTTCATGATTAGGTGGGCTATATAAAATGTTTTTCTAACCACTTTGGCCACGTGGTTGTCAAATGAGAGATTGCTATCAACTTGGGTCCCCAGGTCCCTAATGACTTCTTCTGTACTTAATGGATTACCACCTATGTGGTAATTTGTGGGCACTTTGTTTTTGCCAAAGGGGATGACTATACACTTTTTGGTGTTTTATTTTGAGGCCATGGCTCTGGCACCAGTTGTCTGTTTCTATGAGGCCCTTTTGGAGGATGCTTGTGTCGGCTGGAGAGTTGATTATGGCTCCCAGTTTGCAGTCATCTGCGAACTTGGTCAGCCACAGTCCTTCTGTGTTGGCCTGTACCGCCGAGAAATATATACTGAACGAGAGAGGTCCCAGGACTGAGCCTCGTAGGATGCCACTTGTAACTGGTTTGGAGTCTGACATGGCTCCAGCAATTCTAACCATGTGGGTTCTGTCCTTGAGCCAGTTTGCAACCCATCTAGTGACATAGGGGTTTATATTTAAGCTGGTGAGCTTATCTATAATGCCCGAGTGGGGTATTGTATCAAAGGCTTTTGCGAGGTCCAGGTAGGCTGTGTGGACCACCTTCCCCTCGTCAATGGCCTTGGTGACTGTTTCAAAGAAATCGACCAGGTTTAAGAGGCAGGATCTGCCCTTAACAAAGCCAAACTGGGTAGGATCCAGTGTCTGTAGGCCCCCAATATCTTTATTTATGAGGTCCATGATGATCCTTTCCATAGCTTTGCAGACCAAGCTAGTCAGGCTTATGGGGTGATAGTTTCCAGGATCCGTTGAGGCACCACCTTTGTGGAGAGGGTCCACTGTTGCTGTACACCACTCTTTGGGTACATATCCTGTAGTAAGGCTAAGATTGAACAGTAGTTTTATGTTTGGGTTCAGCTCTTCTTGGAGTTCATGTAGGACGCAGCCCAAGACACCATCTGGTCCCATTGATGCTGTGTTTTTTGCTTTGGAGAGGGCGGCTCTTACCTGAGCATCTGAGATGTCAGGGGGGCAGCACTCTGTTGGGATAGATATTTGCCCTTTTGGTGGAGAGGGGGGGGAGACGTTTGCACTGAACCTGTCAGCTAGGATGTTGGCAATGTCTGTGGGCTCGGTGTATTTTTTGTCATTTTGGACTAATTCTGAGCATATCTGGGAATTCCCACCCAGGTTCCTAACATAACTAAAGAAAGCCTTGTGATTATCCTTAGTGTCCTCTGCAATTATTCTCTCGAAGCTGGCCTTAGAGAGATGGGATTTGTCCTTTCCCCCACTGTAGTACAATCTCGAAGTTGGTATATTTAGTTGGGGCCCCCCACCTTGGTGGGTATTACATTTTGTGAATTTTTTTATGTTTATTAGGCTGGCCAAGAATTTTGTCCCCTAGAAAAACATTTGCTAAAATGGCCCTTCAATGGCTTGAGCATTCAACAATTATAGTTCAACAAAGAGATGTTCAACTGAAAGTTTTTTTTGCTGAAGGACTATAGACCCATGCAGTACATTTATAAATTTAGGAAATTATTAAATAAGTGTAGGGTAGTGATTGTGCATACATGGGAAAATGTTTATTATACTTGAGAAATTTCAGTGTGCAAAGTACAGGAATATACATGTGTGATAAATGTGATCTGTTCCTGACAGGGGAAAAATGCATGACAATGGCAGTTTGTAATGTATGTTGTTTTTTGTACTGTCATTGAATAAACTGTAGTTGTGCAGTTTAGATAACACTGCTGTTTGTATATTTCTTGAGACAATACCCAAATGTGGGTGGCAGGAATAGCTGACCAGTGATTTCTACTTTAACAGGTGATGTCAACCAAACAGCACTGTCATTAAGTGTCTGACTGTAACCATGTTTACCCCCTTTCTTTGTTTTTTTTTTCTGTAGTACTGTTAAATGAAAAAATACTGTAATAAAAAGATCAATACACAGGAGGTTCAGGTTCAGGTTCTTTACTAGTGTACACCAGCTTGTAAATTTCTCTCCATTTGATACAATTCTATGTCCCCCTGTGTTTTATGTGTTCGGGACCTAGTTTCAATGGGATCTCTAACAAACAATTTCGGTTTCACTGAGACATCAGGATACCGCGGAGGTGGACCAGCTTGTCCACCCGCTTCATATCCTAAAAAAGGGAGTGGGGGGGAAGGAGCCATTGCTACTACTATATTATTATCTTCTTTGTCTAAAAACAATGCCTTTGAATTATTACTCTTTTGTTCCCTACGGTTTGCTTCCTCAATCCACCTGTGTGCCCGAGGAATGCCTAACTGCCGTTGTTTCTTTGCCTGACCTTTTGTATCACTTGTAAGCTGTTTAAGAAGTTTAACAAGTGAAGATTTGTCTAATTTCCCATCAAATTCATATTTGTTAACCCATTTTGCATAATATCTAATATTATCTGCACGTTGTAGTTGCATATATTTTGCGTCTTCGGTTAGGGGCGGGTCTCGCGATGTTTTAGTGCACTGATTTCCCATGTTAATAAATGTTACGTAACCCTTTTACCACGTGGTACCATGGTACCACAACTTCACTTCCTTTCACAGTTTATCTAGAATAACTGCCTACCTTATTCTGTTACCCTGATCTATGACCAAATAAACAGTAACTTTTCTTGTCCCTGATCTGTATGACAAATCTGACAAAAAAAAAACAATATTTACTGTAACCTAGTCCCTGATCTAAAACAGAAAAAAGGCAAAAAGTCTCCCTACCTGAGCATCCGGTATTGAGTAGTCACGGTTCGAAGTGGACATCCACTCTTCAGCCACAGGTCAGAAAGTGGCCAGCCACTTTAAACGACAATTCAGTCGGAGGTCTTTATACTCAGGAAGAACCATTTCGGTATCTTCTCCTGCATGCAGACTTTGATCACCGCTACGCTCTGATCCGCAGCTTCTGAGGGATTCCGGTCTGAAGGACCAATCTGTTAAATGAAAAAATACTGTAATAAAAAGATCAATACACAGGAGGTTCAGGTTCAGGTTCTTTATTAGTGTACACCAGGAGGCAAAAAACGTACAAGTACAGAATTTTGTCTGAATGAAACAGGAAGAACACGAATTTTATAATATTTCTTACTAGTATTAACCCACCAGGCTGACGTTGTTAGTCACAAGGAGTTTTACATCACTTTAGCTTACAATATTCTATTCATCTAAAATGCTGATACTACATTTTGCTTAAAAAGTTTTCTGATAAACAACATGGTCTTGCTAGCCACCTGGTTAGTTACAATACCCTTTTACAAAAGTTTCCACTCAAGGTTCTAAATTAATTCGAACATAATAGTAGATACAGTTCTCAATACATTTTTCTTGTTACATGTTATCACTTCTTCCTTGCAGCCAGAGCGTTATCTAGTAACATATACAAGGTCGATTGCTCAAGCGGAAAAGAGCAGAAGATTCTCATTATTTCACACATTTAATTTCCTGACCCAGCAGATAATCACTTGTGAGAAGCATAAACATTAATTCTTGCTGAGCTAGCAGCTGCTGGGGTCAGAGGCCAACTTGCAAAAGGCACACTGCAGTTTCCAAAAGCTTCTTGCAGTTTCTTATGAATTCATTTTTCTTGTCATAACATTAATAGAATAAAATGCATTATATCTTTCTTATTTCTTAATAAGCACTAAACATATACATTAATACATATTTTTCTAACAAGTACTGATGGAAAATATGGAATCAAAGCACAGACACGATAACTTAGATATGAAGCAAACCATGTTCTCATGGCAGCATGTATGCTATATGTGAGACTTGTTTTTGGTAAAAAGGGCCCCAGAAAAACTGAGAGGAACAAAGCCTGGAGTGCAGTAGTTGTTAAAAGCAGTGCAGATGGAGGCAGAAACAGATCTGTGCTACAGTGCAAGAAAAAGGAAAATAATATGGTAGTACATGCTATAAGCAAGGCTAGAAAGAATGCAATTTCTAGGACCAATAATCTTATTAAGTTAATACCAGATGATGAATACTTTCTGTCTATCTGTAAAGATGACTATGATACAGAAAATGGTGCAAAAGGAATAATTAGAGGTGGTGTGGGCACTGTTCCTACTAACCAGTGTCAGCAGCAGCATTTACATTTGTCAGGTCCTAAAGATTGTTTTAAAATGGACACCCTTTATAGTCAAAACTGAATGGTGACACATATTGCTGTAATTAAACATGTAATTATTATTAAGTGAGCCTTGTACATCAGCAAATAATGAGACTAAAGACAGTGTGCACAGTAATTGTTCCACTCACCCCTTTCTAAGCATACTGTATCTACCATGTGCTGTTGCATTGTTATTAATATTTTGCAATAATTTCTTTTTACAGTCAGCATCAGAAACACAGTTCAACTGTACCATTAAATATGGATGATGTCAGCAGCAGAATGGGTGTGGTTGCTTCTGCTGATGATAACATAGTTATATTTATGAGGCAGTCTGAGGGAAGTGAAAGGCAGTCTTCCAGTTTAAGAGCAGTTTCTCTCACCACACAGCATGTTAACAACTCTACAGAAAGTAAGTCTGCATCACAAAGTCAAACACAGGCTCACATTCCACTCATGCTTGTACAACAGGAGTAACCCTACACCTCTACACCAGTATCTCTGTACGCAGAAGAACACTTTGAGGATGAGGACAGATGTTCTGAGCCCACATTGTCCACAATGACATCATTACAAAGGAGTGCCAGATGCAGGAATTATTTGCATCTACCCCAGAAACACATGAAGCATCGACTAGCCAATAAGAAATGTGCCATAAGATTGTTAGAGCTCAGAGTACTGCAACAGATAGTCAACTAGAAATGGTCAAAGTCTTCCAGTGTATGGGTGATGATTTCCAGCACTACTTTGAAATGTCAGAGAGCTGGAATAATGCCATGGTATCACTGATGTGTAGTACAGTAGCACACCGAGTCAGCAGTTGCAGCCTCAATTCATACACTAGTTAGGACATAGAGTCAAGCTGGACACAGTCTTATGAGGGGCAGGGGAAAAGGGACTGTCCAGACAGATGGGGAAATGACATGATGCTACAGGTGCACTTCAAGACAGTAATGTTAGCACTTATAGTGAACAGTCATGACACATTAAACACAGACCATATCAATGGTCATCTATGCCTAGAAGAACCTCACATTTCATGTCACAGTCACACAGAAATGTCAGGTCATTGACAGCAGGAACACTTTCCTCCAGTAATCACACCATCAGACTAACTCACCTTACAGTTCTCATGGTAGCCCATCCTCCAGGTCTACCAATAGGATATGTGTATGAATCATTTAATATGGAACTACGTTGAATTACATTCATTGACAGATCTTTTAGTTAGAATAATATTTGTCAATATCTTTACTCTCCTACCTAGGCTGCTGCGCGTTCCTGGCTGTGGAACAAATAGGGATTGTAGCTGCCCAACCTGGTTTTCCAGTAATATTGAGGACTTCTCTTGCCTTCTGAATTATAACAACTTTGCTACACAATACTGTGGTCTCCCCATAATAAGGACCAGAACCCATCATTCCCTGTGCAACAGTTCCCCCAAAGGATAAACATATTTAAAAGAAACTGCCCAACCTGGTTTTCCAGTAATATTGAGGACTTGCCTTGCCTGCTGAATTACAACTTTGCTACATAATAATGCGGTCTCCCCATAATAAGGACCAGAACCCATCCTTCCCTGTGCAACAGTCCCCCCAAGGGATAAACATATTTAAAAGAAACTGCCCAACTCGGTTTTCCAGTAATATTGAGGACTTGCCTTGCCTGCTGAATTACAATAACTTTGCTATACAATACTGTGGTCTCCCCAAAATAAGGACCAGAACCCATCATTCCCTGTGCAACAGTCCCCCCAAGGGATAAACATATTTAAAAAAAACTGCTCAACCTGGTTTTCCAGTAATATTGAGGACTTGCCTTGCCTGCTGAATTATAACGTTGCTACACAATAGTGCGGTCTCCCCATAATAAGGACCAGAACCCATCCTTCCCTGTGGAACAGTCCCCCCAAGTGATAAACATATTTAAAAGAAAGTACTCACTTTAAACCACTGTCTATAGATATAATAGTGTGTAATTATCCTAAGTTTTAAATTTGCTTTCATCAGCCAGGACTGTCAGAGACCAAACTCTGTTTCTAAACATGTCTCCCTTCTCCTACCTACACCTCTGGTCACTAACTCTAACCCAGCTCGAACATGAATCCCCTGCCTTCCATTCCTTCTCTCTTTATATACAGTACCACTGCTATTCAGCCTGTTGTCCACTAGAGGGCAACATTTTTCCATAGACCACTACTACTGACTTTAAACTTAACATTCAGACTCTCCGATTTCCCATATCCTGTAAGAGTTTCAATCCCACTCTATTCCCTTTTCTTGTTTTTACTGCCTATCTTTACAGTTTATTCCAACTCCTATCAAAACTTTCTTCTCATATTACCCTCACCGTCTACATTTACCTTAGCCCACTGCTCCTCTGATTGTTCTCATAGGGTGCACTCCTTCTGTGGCTCTGCCCCTGCTGCTACAATCTACTGTGTTTCTTTTTATACCCCCACTTGGTATATATTCTGTGCTTCTAACCCCTCTCACCCCTTCTCTAGATCTTCTGCTATCCCTCACATTACTGTCCCCTCTCATCTAGGACTGATCCACTTTCCTACTTTAGCACACCCCTCCCCTCCCTTCACTACCCAGTGAACTGCTCCTACCAACTCTGGTCTCTACCTGTCGCTGTACATTCTCTTCTCTCACCCCCCCCCCGCCTCTATGACATCACTTAATGTTTAAATATACCTTTTTCCCTACGACACCATCTTTACTCTCCTACCTAGGCTGCTGCACGTTCCTGGCTGTGGAGCAAATAGGGATTGTAGGTAAGCTTATTTATTTTATTTATCATACTCCAGGGACATTCCTCATTCAAGGAACGATAAGGAGAGATAACCACACGCATGCATCGGATGCTTGCATTGATTGTTTTGTAAAACTTTTGTAGTGGATTTTTTTCTCAGCCACTTTCAGCGTTAATTCAATGTCTTTCTGCACGTGGAATGCTTGTATGTATGAAGCTACTGCTAGGTTACTTAATGACAACGCTAATATGATTGGATGTTGTGCTTTCCCTTTTTCTTCAACGTGTATTTAAGCTGATAATGTGCTCACTGCGAAGCCTTATTTGCAAATCTGTTAGAATCATTTTTGAAGCTTTTTAGTAGTTAGTGCATTCTGTGTAAACTGTTCAGTTCCTGGGGCATGCTACCAACACTATTGTATTATAGCATGTTGCGATGCCATAGACCTTCCACGACAGCTACTGTTGCTGTATAGAATTGGGTAAACTGTAACTTATGTACCGAATAGTCTAAGAAAGCTGTATTTTTTATCACATACTATACTATAACAATATAGCTAGCATAGCGTTTTCCGCTGTTATATCCATGACAGTCACTGCTGTCGCTCAGAACTAGGCGAATTGTAAGTCTGGATGTTGAATAGCCCAAGAAAGCTGTATGTTTATCAAATAATATGCTACAACACTACAGCTAACATAGCGTTATACTGCTGATTCATCTTCTATCACTTAGCATTACTAACTTGCTTATATCCACTTTTTAATAGAATTTAGTTCAGGTTTAAAGGATTCACTTGAAGCCTTTCTTTTTTAAAAAATAAAAAGGGTGTTCACAAGATTATCTGTACCTTAGTTTCTGATCTATTCTGTCATGTGTCCTAAATGATTGTTGCACCCAGTTACTTAACAATTTCTGGAACTGCAATTGTTGGTCTAAATATCCCACGTTAAATTGCACCTCTTTATAGCACTGCATCACTCATGTCTAGTATTTTATTATAACTGTGTTTTCCTGCTCCTTATATTATTTTTTACTGCTTATACTGAGCTATGCTACCATATTTACTACTGATAATTAGTGTTTGCAACCTTATTATTTTTACTGTTAATACTGAACTGTGCTACTATATTTTCTACTGATAATTAGCATTTGCAACCCTCATATGCATCCGTAGATCTACATGCCATAGAACTTTAGAATTTGAGCCTAGAATTCTGAAATATATAGTTGGGTTATACTGATTAGAGCCTGTACTATTACAGCTATGACTTGTTCTACACCATATTTGGTCATTATTGATTTTTCATAGGTTCATAGGTTCATAGGTTCATACTAGGCTATCTGCCCAAGGGCATTTATAAGCCTAGCCCATAGTTATGTGGCTGAATAAAACTATGCCTATCATTTTCTGTGCCTCTGTCAAGCAGTGACACTGAAGTAATCCTGGGTATATCTGCGATCTCCCATCCATTGGTCAAGATTCCTCTTGAACAAGGCCAGCAGTGGTGCTGCCCCACATGTACCGGGATTTTGTTCCACAGCATAGGAGTCTCTGGGTGATGAATCTGTCCCTCCAGCACGTTCTATTTATAACCGTGTCAAGGTTTAAGTCTCCGCCCTTGTGGTTCTGAGGATCTAGATTTTTGAGGTGAAGCATATTCATCAAATCTGGGTTTGACATGGCCTTATATGTCAGGCACAGGTCACCTCTGAGCAAGCGGTATGAGACTGAATAAAGCTGGAGTTCTTTCAGTCGGGCAGCATAAGACATATTTTTGAGACCCTTTATCCTTTTGGTGAGGAACTTTTGGGGCCTTTCAAGCTGCATCAGGTGTCTGGTCAGATACATTCGAGAACGGGCATTGTACTCAATCATAGGTCTAATGAGTGATGAGTACAGGGGACGATGACCTCCCTTGATCTAGATGTTCCTTCATGATCAGGTGGCGATATAGAAGGTTTTCCTAACTACTTTAGCAACATGAGTGTCAAACGAAAGACTACTGTCAACTTGGGTCCCCAGATCCCTGATGACTTTTTCTGTGCTCAGTGGATTGTCACCTATATGGTAGCTAGTAACCTTGTTTTTCCGAAGGATATGACTATGCATTTTTGGCGTTTAACTTCAGGCCATGGCTCTGGCACCAGTTATCCATTTCTGTGAGGCCCTTCTGGAGGATATCTGTGTCAGATGTGTTTAGTTTGCAGTCATCTGCAAACTTTGTCAGCCATAACCCTCCTGTGTTTGCTTGTACTTCAGAAAGTAGATGCCGAACAAGAGTGGACCCAGGACTGTGGCCTGTGGGACACCACTTGTGAGAGGCTTTGAGTCTGACATGGCTCCAGCAACTCTGACCCTGTGGGTTCTGTCGCTAGCCAGTTTGCAACCCATCTTGTGATGTATGGGTTTACATTCAAGCTGATGAGTTTTTCGATGATACCTGAGTGGGGTATTGTGAAGGCCTTTGCCAGGTCGAGGTAGGCTGTATGGACTGCCTTTCCCTCATCAATGGCCTTGGTGACTGTCTCGAAAAAGTCAACCAAGTTTAAGAGGCAGGATCTGCCTTTGACAAAGCCAAACTGGGTTGGATCCAAAGTCTGAAGTTCCCTATGTCTTTATTTATGAGTTCCATTATGATCCTCTCCATGGCTTTGCAGATAAGGCTTGTCAAGCTAATGGGCGGTAATTTCCAGGGTCTGTGGAGGAGGCACCCCCTTATGAAGTGGGGACAGTCGCGCGCGCGCACTCCTGGGGTGCGTATCCTGAGGTGAGGCTAAGATTAAACAGCTGTCCTAACTGTGGGTTTAATTCCTCGTTGAGTTCATGAAGCACACAGCTGGGGACACCATCCGGTCCCATGGATGCTGTTTTTTGCCTTAGTGAGGGCAGTTCTCACCTGGGCGTAGAAGATGTTTGGTGGGCTACAATCCTCTGGAATAGATATCTCTCCTTTTTGCACTGAACCTGTCAGCCAGTATGTTAGCAATGTGTGTAGGTTCAGTAATTTTCACATCATTTTGAACTAATTCTGTCATATTATTACTTGCTGACATAATTTGTGCTAAGTATGCTAGTATATTCTTTTCCCTGCTGCAAGTAATAACAATTTAGCTGTGAAATTGTGTGTTTATCTCCCTGTGTGTCTTATCACTGTCTTTCTTCTCCCTTGTATTCCCAGCTGCCCAACCTGGTTTTCCAGTTATAGTGAGGACTTGCCTTGCCTGCTGAATTACAACAACTTTGTTACACAATACTGTGGTCTCCCCATAATAAGGACCAGAACCCATCCTTCCCTGTGCAACAGTCCCCCCAAGGGATAAACATATTTAAAAGAAAGTACCTACTTTACACCACTGTCTATAGATATAATAATGTGTAATTATCCTAGGTTGTAAATTTGCTCTCACCAGCCAGGACTGTCAGAGACCAAACTCTTTTTCTAACCTTGTCTCCCTTCTCCTACCTACACCTCTGGTCACTAACTCTAACCCAGCTCAAACATTAATCCTCTGCCTTCCATTCCTTCTCTCTATATACAGTATCGCTGCTATTCAGCCTGTTTTCCACTAGTGGGCAACCTTTTTCCATAGACCTCTACTATTGATTTTAAACTTAACATTCAGACTTTCTGATTTCCCATATCTTGTAAGAGCTTCAATCCCACTCTATTCCCTTTTCTTGTTTTCACTGCCTATCCTTACAGTTTATTCTAACTACTATCAAAACTTTCTTCTCATATTACCCTCACTATCTACACTTACCTTAGCCCACTGCTCCTCTGAGTGTTCTCATAGGGTGCACCCCTTCTGTGGCTCTGCCCGTTCCATTCGCCCTGCAGGCTCACTCCGCTCCTCTACCCTACCCCAAATCCCATCCACCCCCATTGATCCTAAACTTGTCCACAAATTGCCACACCCCTATGAATTAACACCAGTCTCTAACCCCACCCCCTCTAAATTAACACTTAACTCCCATTAGCCTCACCTTAATTAAATAGCTAAAAGCATCCCAACATCACATCCTCTATGCTTCCAACAATGACTCAAAAGTACAACAAACCTTTACTTTTATTACCACTCCTTTCTATTCTAATTTTACCCTATCTACTTACTCTCTATGAACACCACTCTTCTCTAGGACTTCACACCCCCAACAAACTAACCTCTATGCCTACACCTAGCCTTCCACACACTCTTTACAACTTTTCTTGCCCAACAAAGTATTTTTCAGCTAAGTGCCATAGACTCACTCACATCTTTTATTATGACCCAAAAGCCAGAAAGACTCTGAGCCCAATCTTTAAACTTTTGCAACTGACCCTAAATTTAAAGGTTTACTCCATTTTAGATGGTAATATACACCCAAACCCAGGCCCTACCTCAAACACAGCTTCACAGACTGATACACCAACTCCCACTACCTCACACTTGCTTACCAGGACCCTCAACTCTTTCCTCATAGGCCACCTTAACATTCGTAGCATCAACAATAAAATCACTCCCCTGCATGCCCTTATAGAGGTACATTCTTTTGACATCCTCTGCCTGTCTGAAACATGGCTTAACCCATCAATACAAGACAGTGCAGTCCTACCCCCTGGCTATAGTATCCTGAGACTCGACCGTAATAATAAGAAGGATGGAGGCTTAGCCATACTTTACAAAAATGGACTACAAGTTACCTCCCTTGACCCTAAACCTCCATAGTCTAGTAATGCAGAGATTTTTTTATCCAAAATACAGTTTAACAAACGTAAAGCCATTTATATAATCTGTATCTACCTTCCCACAGGCAACAATACTAACACACTAGAGGCTATCCTTAGCTGGCTCTCATCCAACTACCCATAAGAAACTATAATACTTGGCGACTTAAATATAAATTGGACCTCCTGCATATCTGAACACCCTTCCACCCATATCAACCTATATGGTTTTAGCCAAAATATCACATCCCCTACCCAAACTAATAAACTCAACAACAAAACAAGTACCCTTGACTGGATACTCACTAATACTCACCAACAAACCTGCAAAGGATATAAGTGACCACTCACTGAACTACCTAATTAGATATAAGACTGAACTTCCAAACTCAACCATCTACAAAACTATTCGATCTAGCAAAAATTTTAACCTTACTAGTTTTCAAGCAGAACTAAGTGTAAGTAACTGGTCACCCCTGAAACACCTCCCATTAGAAACTGCAGTTAGCTTCTTTAATTCTAAATTCCTATCCATTCTTGACTGCCATGCCCCACTACGCAAAATTAGAACCAGAACCAAACCAGCACCATGGCTGTCCAAAACTACCAAACAAATAATCCTCCAAAGAAATAAATTATGGGCCAAATGGTGCTCTACTAAAAGCCCCTCTGATCACTTACAATTCAAACAGCTAAGAAACCAACCAAAACAAGCTATATTGTCTGATAAAAGAAACAACTACTGCCAGCTTCAACAAACCCACCAAAATAATCCTCAGAAATTCTGGCTAGGCATTAACAATCTCCTACACCCAGGAAGGTCTGCAACACCTACTCCCTCAGGCTCTGATCACTACAGTCCCATCCAAATAGCCAACTCATTTGACACATTTTTCATTGAAACAATTCTATCCCTCACCAACCAACTATCCCCTAGTACCACTTGCCCTACCACAACATCTACCAATAATCCCCCCATTTTATCTTCAGCCTGTGCCCACAACCTTATCTGTAACCTCCTTCAGAAACTTAAACCCACCACACTCTCTGCAGATCTACTACCTGCAGAATACCTGTAAAAAACAGAAAAGGTCATAGCCCACCCCGTATCTGAAGGAACCATTCACTTAATTTGGAAAATCTCTCACATCATCCCCCCTGCACAAAGGTGGTAACTCCAATAAGTTTTCTAACTATAGGCCCATTGCCATAATATCCCCTTTGGCAAAAATAATGGAGAAATGTACTCATTTACAACTGCTGACACACCAACTTGAGAACAATTTACTAGCCACATGTCAACATGGGTTTAGACCATTTCACAGCACCACCTCTGCTCTCTTGTCTTTTACTGACCGCATTAAAAGCAATTGCAACAATGACACTCTATCCTTAGCCCTTTTTATAAATCTGTCAAAAGCATTTGACATGGTTAACCACAATCTCCTCATAAACACACTTAAAAATTTGTCATTGGATGCTATTGCTATACAGTGGTTCCAATCATATTTAGATAATAGGCAACAGGCTGTACTATGGGATAATTCCTTATCTTCCCACCTCCTAGTCACCCTAGGTGTCCCTCAAGGATCCATTCTGGGCACTTTACTCTTCTCCATCTTTACTAATGACCTCCATTCAGTTATTCCACAAGCTGTCTGTATCCAATACGCAGATGACTCCACACTCATATGCTCCGCTAATTCCCCATCAGAATTTCAGTTAGTAACCCAAAAGATCCTTAGCACAGTTGAAAATTGGCTCCTACATAGGCATCTTATCTTAAACACCCAAAAAACTAAAATGTTACTATTCACCCCCACCTGCAGAACCTCCCCACTTACCTTTACTGTCATGTCAAATAATGGTACTATAATAGCTCCTGAGCAAACCACTAAACTTCTTGGAGTACTAATAGATAATAACCTGTCTTACGAACCACACATTAACAACACCATAAAAACAGACAATAAGAAACTAGGTTCCCTCTACAGGATCAAATCTTTTCTGACTCCTCCAGCTAGGGTCACCATTGCCCACACCCACCTTATCTCTACCCTACTCTATGCCTCCCCAATCTATACCAAAATAAGCAAAGGCAATCTGAGCAAACTCTCCTCCTCCTACAACAATATTGCCAGATTTGCAGCTGGGTCCTTCTACAGAACCCATCACTGTGGCAACCTAAATCAGCTAGGATGGTTAGAATTGCCAAATCTTATACTTTTCAAACAACTAATTGTAGCCCATAAGATCCTGCATCATCCTAACAATGCACCCATACTTACTTCCCTAATCACTCCCTACAACAATCTCAAAACCCTACCCTCATCTAACAAACTACTTGTACACATAGCTAAATCCAATAATTCAGCTGGTGACACTCTGTTCTCTAATACAGTCGGTAAAACCTGGAACAGCCTCCCATGTCAACTAACCTCCCTATCCTCAGTTTACCTATTTAAAAGCAAGCTCAAACCCTACTTTAAATCACTCTGGCTATGCCCCTGTGTTAACCCAGACTAACCACCTATGCTTTCCCCGACACCCCTTACTCTAACCCTTTTTGAGCATTATCTTGTGCTAACTCACTGACATTACTGTGTGGATCCATTCAGAGGATTTTTTTCCTCATGTAAATATGTATATACAGAAAAATGACATCAAATACTGTACTCTTGTCAGACTGAATAGTAAAACATTAACCTTGTTTTTGCCTATGAATATCCAAACCAATTAACACTACTGTTTTCATTTGAAACTTATGTGTGACTTTAGAATTTATAGTGCCTCTTAAATATAAATTACATAAGGGTGTGTTCATATCAGGTATTCCCTACTGGAATGCTAAATTGTACTTAGGCAATCTGTAACTAATAACTGTAATGTACCAACGTCTATTGTAAATACCATTGTAATGTACCAATGTCTATTGTAATTACCATTGTAATGTACCAATGTCTATTGTAAATACCATTGTAATGTACCAATGTCTATTGTAAATACCATTGTAATGTACCAATGTCTGTTGTAAATACCTTTGTAATGTACCAATGTCTATTGTAATTACCATTGTGATGTACCAATGTCCATTGTAATTACCATTGTGATGTACCATTGTCTATTGTAAATACCATTGTAATATTTATTTATTTATTTATTTTACATTTGTTAACCGGGCTAGTCCAACTGGATACATGTCCATTTTCAGTGGAGGCCCGAGGAGAAAAGCTCCGCTATCTAACAACATGATAATCAAACAGTCTTTACAAAATACATAAGGTATTACACGCATGAGAAGACAAGTAAATACACAAATCAAAAATTAAAGCATGAAAAATATGTACACAGTAAAAAATTTTCAAGCACAGAACATACTTTGGGCATTTTAATGACAATATGAGGAGAGTACATAAAGATAATAAGAGGTAGAGCTTTTACTTGAGTATTGGAAAGGGTAGAATAAGACAGGATACACTAGGATGTTTAAAAGTAAGCAGTAGAATATGGAGGAGGGTATAGTTACAAGATTAGAGAGCATTTCTTAGTAGAATAGCTTAGAGCTGGGAGAAAGAAAGATGTATGCAAGAGTAGTGAGGAGCAGAAAGATCAGGTTGGGTAGTTGCATGAGCATAGCCAGTGGTTGGAAAGGTAGTGTTTTAGTTTAGTTTTAAACAGTGAGATGGAGGTTTGGGTTGTCAGGTCAGGAGGAAGTTGATTCCATATTTTACCAACTGAGTTGGAAAATATGGAGTTACCTGCAGTGTTCTTAGATAGAGAGGTTTGAATCAGTATTTTACTAGATGAGCTAAGGTTTTTTAGGTTGTTGTAAGGCTTAATAAGGGTGGAGAGCATAGGTGTATAATCAGGGTGGTGAAGGGCTTTATGGGCTATAGAGAGTTGATAGTATTGAATCAGGTGGGGTAGCTCAAGCCATCCTAGGAGGTGGAGATTTCTGCAGTGATGTGTTTTATATGGGGAGGCAGTGGCAAATCTGGCAATGTTATTGTAGGTTGATGTAAGCTTATTGATGTTATATTTGGAAAGGTTAGTATATATAGCGGAAGCATATAGTAGTGTAGAGATAAGATGTGTTCTGGCTATGGTAGTTCTAGCTTCTGGAGTAAGGAATGATTTGATTCTGTAAAGAGAACCTAATTTTCTATTAGTTGCTTTTATGGTTGAGTTAATATGAAAGTCAAATTTAAGTTGGTTGTCAATAGTTATGCCTAAGAGTTTGGTTGTTTGGTCAGGGGAGATAAGGGTGCCATTGTTTGAAGTCAGAGAGAAGTTAATAGAGGGGGATTGGTGTGTAGGTAAGAAGAGGAGAAGTTTAGTTTTCTTAGGGTTTAGAAGAAGACAGTGATTAGAGAACCATTGCTCTATGGTAGTAAAAGTTTTTTGGGTGAGGTCGTGTAAGTCATTTTGGTTGGAGGCAGAACAAATGATGGTGGTATCATCAGCGTATTGAATACAAGTAGTTAGAGGTGTGGCAAGGTGTAAGTCGTTAATAAAGATGGAAGATAAAAGAGGACCTAGGATGGAGCCCTGAGGGACACCTAGAGAGGTAGGAAGAAGCTCCGAGGGACTGTTGTTCCATAGCACTGCTTGTTTCCTATTTTGAAGATAAGAAGTAAACCAGTTTAGAGCAGTGCTATCAAAAGAAAGAGATTTTAAGCGATGAAGGAGTAGTTGGTGATTCACCATGTCAAAAGCTTTTGACAGATCTACAAAGAAGGCTGATGAAAGAAGATTGTTGTTTCGGTTATTATTAATGGAGTCAATAAAGGTTAGTAAGGCTGTGGTGGTGCTATGGTAGGGACGAAATCCATGTTGGCAGTTTGCTAGGAGATTATTGTGTAGGAGGTGATTAAGTAGCTGTTTGTGGATGCATTTCTCCATTACTTTTGCTATAGGAGATAGCAGCGCAATAGTGCGGTAGTTAGAGTATTCAAAAGAATCACCCCTTTAAAGAGTGGGATGATGTGCGAGATTTTCCAGAGTGAAGGTATAGTACTTTCTTTTATGGTTCTGTTAATTAGTATAGAGATTGAGTAGGCAATAGCTTTAGCTCCTAGCTGGAGATATTCTGCTGGGATTTTGTCGGCTGAGGGTGTAGAAGGTTTAAGTTTTTGAAGTAGGTTAAGAATATAGGATGTGGGTATGGGTTTAAGATGAAATGGTGGTGGGGTGCAGTTCTGGTTACCTAGTAGAGCAGGGTCAGGGCTTTGTTGGTTGGCTAGATTAAGTATTGTAGAAGTAAAGAAGTTATTGAAAGCATTTGCAGTATGCAAGGGAGAGTCAGGGTGGGAGCCTAGTGGACTGGGAGTTTCCACTTTCCCTGGGGAAAGTAGTTTGTTGATAGAATTCCAGAATTTTTGTGGTTGTTGTTGGGAGGTACTCTGTAATTGGGTGTAAAAGTTTTTTTTATCTTGTATGATAGCTATTTTAGTCAAGTTTCTTTTTTGTTTGTAATTGAGGTGGTCAAGTGAGTCTTTAATTGTTCGCCATTTAGTCCAGGCTTTGTTCCTACTTATTATAAGTTGTTTAGTGTTACTTGTAAGCCATTGTGCTGTCCTGAATTTCATGCGTATAGAGCATGGGGCATGATGATCAAGAATGGTAAGGAAGGTATTGTTGAAGTGGTTAACTGCGTCGTCTAATGGCAAGGTTTGTGGAGGTGACCAGTTGACTAGGCTAAGTTCATGTTGAAACTGATGGGGGTCAAAGTGTTTTTGCTGGATAATCGGATAAGGGGTGGTTTTGCTAGGTGTGTTTTGTGCCTGATAATGTATGTTAGTGAGTGGTCACTAAGGTCATCTGGGAGGGTTCCTGTAGTGTATTTTTGTTGGGGGGTATTTGTTAGGATCCAGTCTAGTATGGTTTATTTGTTATTGGTTTTATTTGTTCTAGTTGTTGAATTAATGGTTTGATGGAATCCATGGAGGTTAATATGGGTAGATGGATTCATTTGTTTGCATATGTTCCAATCAATGTTGAAGTCACCTAATAGTATGGTTTCTTGAGGGAGAGTGTTTGCGACCCAGTTAAGTAGGCCTTCTAATAAAGGAGGATGGTTACCTGGGGGAAGATAAGCACAAATAATATTTATAGTTTTGTGTGGATTGAGGGAGAGTTTGGCTGAAATAATTTCACTATTAGTGTCATTTGGAGGGGTATAGATAGTTTTACATACTTCTAGTCCAGTTTTGTAGAGTATGGTTACTCCACCCCCTTTTTGTTTTGGACGGTCTTGTCTTAGGATGTTATAGCCGGGGGGGATAATTTCATTGTCTTTTATAGTGGGTTTAAGCCAGGTTTCGGTAAGGCAGAGAATGTCAAACTGTTGGACTTCTAGTAGGGCATGAAGAGCTGGGACTTTGTTGCAAATGCTTCGGATGTTAAGATGAGCTATAGAGAGAGATTTGGGAGATGGGGTGTGTGGTGTAGACTTAGATTTCATATGTTGGGAATTAAGGGGAAGCATGACAGTTTCAGGGCCTGAATTAGGGTGTATGTCCCCATCTTGTAATGACAAACTTTGTTTGAGTGAGGGCTTATAGTAGTAGATGTGCTTTGAGAGTGTGAGAATAGGGTATTTAATATGTGAGAGACGATGGTATTTTGGTTCAAGATATGAGTTGTTATATATGGGACAGAGATAGGTAGTGAGTATAGTTGGGGGGGTAGTTAGGGTGTGTTTATTTGGGATGCTAACAGTAGAGCTTAGAGGTAGCTCATAGTAGGATATGATATAGGTAGTGGAGAGAGAAGTTAATACAGTTAGTAGAAGGAGTGAGGTGTGTGTGGGACATGTTGAGTTGAGTAAGAGATTGTATTATTGTAAGGTATGTAGTCAGAGAGGTTGTGTGTGGGTGAGGGTGGAGAGTGTTGATGAGTGGGTGGTGACAGGAAGAGGCTGAGATTGGTGAAGAATATGGAGGGTGTGGTTATGTGGGGATAAATGTAGAGGTTGCAGGGGTGGAATTTGGGGGCAGGGAGGGGGCGGAGTGAGCCCGCAGAGGCTTACGGAGCGGAAAGAGCCAAAGGAGTGGAAAAGTGCTGAGAGAAAACAATCAGCCAGGTAGAAGAAGCAGGTACGTGAGACAGTGATAGTGTGACTAGTAAGAAGAAAGTGAGTGTGTTAAAAGCAGATGTACTTTAGACAGATCACTAAGGGAAGTAGATAGGCCAAGGGAAGGAAAATGTGTGAAATGGTGTAAAGCTCGAAGTAGAAGGCAGGAAAACCAGTGAGCTTATCAGAGGTAGAGAGAGAGAGAGGAAGTATAATGACAAGGGTGCTATGTAGTAGGCAAAAGTTAGAAGCAGGTTTGAGGAGGGAGGTAATGGGAGTAGAGCAGGAATGGAAGTAAGGAGAGCAGAGCTGTAATTAAGGGAGGAGAGATAGTGAAGGAAATAAGGGTGCAAAGGCAATGTTGGAAAGAGGGACTAGTTTGGAAGATAATGGGGACTGGTGCTGGCTGCTGGTAGTCCTGGGCGGGTTGGTAGGCTGGGCACGCAGTTACAGAGTATGGGGTAATATCTAGGCTTTACATACTTAGGCAGTCTTTCCTTTAGGTATAGGACAATAGACAATCTTAATGTCTGGATGTAGATAGAGAACACAGTTCTGGACACAGTTTGACTCTGCCAGTAGGGCCAGGAGTCCTATATTAGATGTAGGTTGGTCCCGTTAAAAGAGGGAAAGTTTTCTGGAAGGGAGAGAGAGATGTAGATGTGAGAATAAGAAGTTATTCAATCGTCAATAAAATAATGAATTAGAATAGTTAGCTAAGCACTTTTTAAGAAATGTCCTTGTGCAGTACAAAAACACATTATTAACATATTCCTATGTAGATGTGGCTAGTGTAGTTAACTAAGCATTTATTAAAAAATAAACATGCCTTTTAGCAGAAATAACACACGTTTAACACATTCCTGTGTAGCTGTGGTAGACAGTTAGGAGCGCTATGCTCTAAGCTGGCGTTTAGTTATTTAACTAACTACCATTGTAATGTACCAATGTCTATTGTAATTACCATTGTGATGTACCAATGTCTATTGTAATTACCATTGTAATGTACCAATGTCTATTGTAATTACCATTGTAATGTACCAATGTCTATTGTAAATACCATTGTAATGTACCAATGTGCATTGTAAATACCATTGTAATGTACCAATGTCTAATGTAAATACCATTGTAATGTACCAATGTCTATTGTAATTACCATTGTGATGTACCAATGTCTATTGTAAATACCATTGTAATGTACCAATGTCTATTGTAATTACCATTGTAATGTACCAATGTTTTTTGTAAATACCATTGTAATGTACCAATGTCTATTGTAATTACCATTGTAATGTGCCAATGTCTATTGTAAATACCATTGTAATGTACCAATGTCTATTGTAAATACCATTGTAATGTACCAATGTCTATTGTAAATACCTTTGTAATGTACCAATGTCTATTGTAATTACCATTGTGATGTACCAATGTCTATTGTAAATACCATTGTGATGTACCAATGTCTATTGTAATTACCATTGTGATGTACCAATGTCTATTGTAAATACCATTGTGATGTACCAATGTCTATTGTAAATACCATTGTAATGTGCCATTGTCTATTGTAAATACCATTGTAATGTGCCATTGTCTATTGTAAATACCATTGTAATGTACCAATGTCTATTGTAAATACCATTGTAATGTACCAATGTCTATTGTAAATACCATTGTAATATACCAATGTCTATTGTAATTACCATTGTAATGTACCAATGTCTATTGTAATTACCATTGTGATGTACCAATGTCTATTGTAAATACCATTGTAATGTACCAATGTCTATTGTAAATACCATTGCAATGTACCAATGTCTATTGTAATTACCATTGTAATGTACCAATGTTTTTTGTAATTACCATTGTAATGTATTAATGTCTATTGTAATTACCATTGCAATGTACCAATGTCTATTGTAAATACCATTGTAATGTACCAATGTATATTGTAAATACCATTGTAATGTACCAATGTCTATTGTAATTACCATTATGATGTACCAGTGTCTATTGTAAATGCCATTGTAATGTACTAATGTCTGTTGTAATTACCATTGTAATGTAAGAATGTCTATTGTAAATACCATTGTAATGTACCAATGTCCACTGTAATTACCATTGTGATGTACCAATGTCTATTGTAAATACCATTGTAATGTACCAATGTCTGTTGTAATTACCATTGTAATGTACCAATGTCTATTGTAAATACTATTGTAATGTACCAATGTCTGTTGTAATTACCATTGTAATGTACCAATGTCTATTGTAAATACCATTGTAATGTACCAATGTCTATTATAATTACCACTGTAATGTACCAATGTCTATTATAATTACCATTGTGATGTACCAATGTCTATTGCAAATACCACTGTAATGTACCAATGTCTATTGTAAATACCACTGCTCTTGCTTTTTTGCTGCTTGTGGAGCTTTTCTCCCCAGGCCTCCATTGAAAATGGACATATATCCAGCTGGACTAGCCCGATCAACAAATGTAAAATAAATAAAAATAAATAAATTGTTGGGCTGGGGTGTTTATATATATATATATATATATATATATTTTTTTTTTTTAATATATATTTTTATTTTACATTTGTTGACAGGGATAGCCCAACTGAATACATGTCCATTTTCAGCAGAGGGCCGGGGAGAAAAGCTCCGCACAGTAATGTGATATATACAATACAACAGACAGACAGTTTCTAGAATACATGAGACACACTGTTTGTACAAATTTTAAATCAGAAATTAGCACTATACTAGTGTAGGATAAAAGATATAAGATAGAATTATGAAATTCATCATTAGGACACTTACTATGCATTATACAATTGAATTAGAGTCTTTGAGACACAGAGATTATGCTAGTCAAGATTAGAACAAGGGCATAGCCAGTGCAATTTAAAATATTTTCTTTGAATAGCATAAGTGAAGGTCCAAGAGTAAGGCCAACAGGGAGTTGATTCTAGGTTTTACCAGCTGAGTTGGCAAACAAGACATCACCAGCTTTGTTGTTGGATTTGATTGTTTGGATCAATAGTCTATTGGATGAGCAAAGTATTCTGTGATTACTATATGGGATGACAAAATATTTTTGAGTGCTGGTGTATTATCAGGGTGGTAAAGAGCTTTATGAGCTACTATGAGCTGGCTAATCTGTAGTAGGGAAGGTAGTTCAAGCTACCCTAGAACATTTATATTGTGACAGTGGTGAGTCCTATAGGCTGAACCAGTGGCAAATCTAGCTATGTTGTTGTAACAGTGGGATAATTTGTTAATTTCAGTTATGCGCAGGCTTGTGAGTAAAGGGGAGACATAAAGGAGGGTGGATAGGAGATGAGAATGGGTAATAGCAGTTCTGGCAAGAGGAGTGAGGAAGGGGTTGAGCTTGTAAAGGGATCCAAGTTTTTTGTTTATGGTTTTGATGGTTTGATTGACATGTGTATCACATGTAAGGTTATTGTCTATTATGACTCCCAGGATTTTGGTTTGGGCTTCAGGGAAAATGATGGTCCCATTGTTAGATATTATGGTAATGTTTGGAGGGTTGGAACTACGTGTGGGAGTGAACATGAGCAACTTTGTTTTTTTTAGGGTTGAATAATAGTCGGCAATTAGTGAGCCAGTTTTCAAAAGTATTGAAAGTACTCTAGGTTAAAGACTGCAGATCTGCTTGTGAGGTGGCTGTGCAGATCAGTGTGGAGTCATCTGCATATTGAATACAAATTTCCTTAGGAATAATGGTGTGGAGGTTATTAATAAACATGGAGAACAGAAGAGGTCCTAGTAATGAGCCTTGTGGGACTCCTAAGGAGATGAGTAGACAGAATGATAGCTTATCTTGCCATAGGACTCCCTGCTGGTGTCCAGATAGATAGGATTGAAACCACTGGAGAGAGTGCTAGCCTAAGGAGAAGGCTTTCAGTGTATGGATGAGTAACTGATAGTTAACCATGTCAAAAAACAAATCTCAATTCTCCTGTGTTCAGTATTTGCAAGGTAGGTAACTCACTAATGAAGCTAAATTTAACCTATAGCAATACGGGCAGTTTAAAATAAACTTTTAGAGTAAGTAAGCACTTGTATTTATCCTCGGATAGCAATATAGTGAGCGACTGTATGTTAATCTATATTTTGTACAATTGTAATAATTTATAGGAGCACAAGGATAATTTCCAGTGCTATGGACCCAGTTCAGTGTTTTAACAGTGAAAATATACTTAGGTTTGTAGATATTAACCTTGTATAGTATTTTAAAATAGCGGGTCAGGGTTGTACTACTTTCCATTCTTAGTTGCTAGCAGCTGGTAGTTTTTTAATGTTGTCAGCCTTTCAGTGGGAGCCGTGGGGGGATAGAACCTCAAATGGATAGAGAATTCACGTCCTTAACTACAGCTTATGACCATAGGAGCTAAATATCTACATAAAATCAGTCAGATCAATCTCTGCTATACACAAAAACTCCACCACTTATTTTAGTAAAATGTTCCTAATGCCCATAGCCTGAACGGCATTCAAGCACAGTTAGTGAACATATACATAATAATGCTAGGAAGCTGTAAATGCATTACTTAAATTAAGGCAGTCTTGGGTGTATCCACTAGTGTTGTTTCATTAAACCAATCAACCAAGTAACTTATAGGCTGAAATAGATACTTTATATTTTTTTAAGTTTTTGACTATGTACCTCAATGTTTTTACTATGTACCTCATTGACTGTCTACTACACTCTCTAACTAAAACTGTTAACTTCTAACCTATTATGTATTAAAATCAATTGTATGTTCTATATTTTGTTCTCTCATGTACTGCAGTCTATTGTACTGTGGAGCTTTTCTCCCCGGGCCTCCACTGAAAATGGACCTGTGTCTAGTTGGACTTTCTCAGTAAACAAATGTAAATAAAATAAATAATAAAAATTAGTCTTGTTTCATTAAACCAAATTAAATTAGTGATGTCCAATAGTATTGGTTACACGAGGATGTCATGCACAGTAATCATCAATACCCTAGCTATACTAACTGATGCATCTACCACACCGGGATTAAATGATTATATCACTATTAAACCCATTTTACAGAAGTCACAATAGGTGATAGACATATTTATTTTATAATATGAACGATTTACAAGTGAAAAGGCTTAGGGCCAGATTCATGAAGGCTTGCACGGAGTCTAAGAGTAGAGTAAGACTCCAGCCAGCCAACATGTCTGCCGAGCGATCCAGGAACAGCCGGCAGGGGCGTGCAAGAGAGCTCCTAAAACGACTCTTGCACAGACAGTGTTAGTTTATGCAAATTACCTCATTTGCTGCTGAAAGCTATGCAAATGAGGTAAATTTGCGATCCAGGAAACACTAACCTGTCCGAGTAAGAGTAGTGTTATTTGCAGAAATGTACTCGGTTGGCAACTGAGTACCGTTCTGCAAATAGCAAAACGGAGCTATGACAGCTCCAAATAAAGGATGCATCCAGTTGAGGAAGCATGCCAATGGCCAAATATACGGCCATTGGCATTTGTATCTGTTGCAAAATAATAAAATATAATTTTTTTTCCTCAATCTCCGATATTTAAGTATAGCGCAGCACTGTGCAAACATGCGGTGCTCTAAAAACCAGAAAAACAAAAAAATAAAAGCCACAAATAGGCATTTTATTCAAAATATTCATCTGCCATGCAGGTGAATGGCAGGCTGAAGACAACATAGCTACTGAGTAGTGGTTGCTAAGGGCGGAAGCTCAGTCTGAGAGATGTAACCAAGCATTAGTAGGCAATCTTATGCAAATGATTATAAGGATAGTCAATCCCAATTTTCCCTGCCATGTGAACCATATCCCTAGAGTGTAAGAGTAGGATTAGGGGAGTAACAGAGTAGGAGATAGGTGACATCATGAAGGGGGTATGTATCAAAAAGACTGTAAGCTTATTGGAGCAGAGTGGCATGTGTTTGCTGTGAGTTACTCAGGATTGAAAGAGGCGTGTCTACAGTTGTCTAAACTGAAGCCCAGAAACCAAAGGTGTATGCCGTGGCTATCACTAAAGTTTCTTGCAAACCTGCATACACTGTGTGCACGCGTGTGCATGCCTGTAAACCCATCTAAGCCTGTGTGCACGTGTGTGCGCCCGTGTAAACTTGTGTAAGGCTGTCTAAGCCTGTATACATGAATGTGCACCCGCCTAAGCCTGTGTAAGCTTGTGTAAGCCTGTGTGCGCGCACGTGTGCTCGTGTGCGCGTGTTTGCACTTGTTTGCACGGCGCTGCCCCCTGTGGAAACAGAAAGGGAAAATGAAGGAAAAGAAGTAGTAGGAAGTTAACCAAGGAGATTTAGCATAGCTGTCAGGTGAAATCAATCAGATTCAGCCAATTACACAGGCAGTACACTAGCCCAGCCCAGCCCAGCACTTAAAACTCTGCAAACAACATCCCCCCATGTTTTTCTCAGAAACACTGCAACACTGCAGTCTACAAAGAGAAGTGAAAACTTAAAAAGCTTAACTGAGACAAAAAAATGTTAGGGGCTGCCATTACTATTATAAGACAACATGTGCAAGATGCTGAGGGTGGTGCAATTGTGAATGCTGCTGAGCAACCCACAGTGAGGAAATGGAGAAGAGTGTACAGACCCAGGGTAACCTACCAGGGGCTACATGAGCTGGAGATAGTGGATCGCTATAGAGTGGACACAGAGCTCCTGTAGCAAATTGTTGAGCTGTGCAGGCCACGCCTCACACACAGAACCAACAGAGGGGAACCCATCCCAGTGGAAACCAAGGTATGTGCTGGCCTAAGAATACTAGCAACAGGTACCTTTCAGAGACCAACTGGTGATATGATGGGGATTTCACAGGCATTAGCATCCAGGGTACTGCACCAGTTCTTGAATGCCATGTCAGCACATGTCGGTGATCATGTATATTTCCCCAATTCCCATTAGGTATTGGCCAGCAATATGCATCTCTTCCATCCAATAGCAGAATACCCTGAGGTTGTGGGTGCAATTGACTGCATGCACATACACATCAAAGTACCAGCTGGTGAGTGGGGTAGGGCCTACATCAACCGCAAGGGCTTTGACTCCATCAACTGCCAAGTCATGTGCGATGCCCAGGGCATAATACTGAATGTGTGGGCTGGCCACCCTGGAAGCTACCACGATTCCTATATCTGGCATCTGACGCAGCTGTACCAGACATTTGCCAATGGGGACATCCCTGACGGTCACCTAGTGGGGGATGCTGGATATGCATTTGAGCCATGGCTGATGACACCCATCAGAAATGCACACACACCTGAACAAGAACTCCATAATGAGGCAAACGCACAAACACAAAATGTTATCGAGCGTGTGTTTGGGATGCCCAAGTCATGGTTCCGGTGCCTGGACACATCTGGTGGAGCCTTGCAGTACTCACCAACTACATCTACCCAAATTGTCATGGTATGTGCCATGCTGCACAATATGATCCTGCGAAAACAGCTAACTTGACACTACCTGTTTCCAAACATGTATAGGGAGTGTAGTATGTGCATCCAACATAGGCAGCCCTGCAGCACCACCACCTGAGGCATGATTGCCATGTTTTAAGCAATATAAAGCAGTGCTAAGTAGCTTTTACCAATATCTAGTATATGTAAACAAAATTGCTCGTGCTAACTAGCACAACGTTGGGTAACATTGAGCAATGTTGGGCAAGGTCGGGCAAAGTTGAGCAAAGTCAGTTAAACATGCTCATATCTGCTTTACTGTTTCTTAAGCAGTCTGGTCTACCCAGCATGAAAATAAAAAGCCGTGACAGGTCTCGAACCCAGGATGCTGAGCACTATAGTCACCGTACTGAACCACTAAGCCATGATAGCATTTCAGTGGCACAGGCACAGCAGGACAATTGTGCACTAATGCAAACACAAAGAAATGCTGTATCATGCCCCTAAAGAGGCAAACGGGTAACCTCCCCCACACACCTATGCAGACAGAGAACATCAGGCCAGGCAGTGTGATGTGGGTTGTTTAGGCTATGAAGTCGCAATCTAACATACATGACATTGGACGCTAAGATCTGTAGTACAGTAGTATGCCTCAAGCCAGTATGATAGGCAACAGTGCAGACTGAAATGGTGTCCCATACATAGCAGTGCAGGCATAGCAAATGTGTGTAAGTGTCAGGTGAAACCCGCATCATATGTACATCCACAGTAACAATCAGGTGTGACCCCGGGTAGAAATGTACAAAGAATAGCTGTCCCCCCTGTATGTAGAAATGTTGATAAGTCTATGCAAAGTGTCTCATGGAAGCCCTGCAGGCACAGCATGATCCCTGTTGATATATGACACAAAGGTGATCCCTGCTGTAAAAATACAACTTGATTTTCCATACACATATAGTATAAATGTCTATACTGAGCGTGCTCACACACTCCAACAAATGTAGTGGATTTCATTCAGCATCACAATGAAAGGTCATACTGGGCATGCTCACACACTTAGGCTAAATATGGATGTGATAATAAGGAATCTATGGACAAATATGGATAGTCATCTCTACTTCCAGCAACACGTTCACAAAGTGGTCAGAAAATCATGCTAGGTGTTCACACAAACTGCCAAGGTCTGTGCATGTAGGTCAAAGGAGGTTCCCACTACTCAGCAGTCATCAGATCTGTCAGAGAGAACCACAACACACTTGCGATGAATCTGGCTAGGCACGTTCAGCAGCTAGAAAGACCAATGAAGTACCTTAGGAAGAGGATTACTGGCCTCAAATAGTTGCTCCATGCAACAAGACTGAATGTAACCCAATCTCTACTCTGTTGCATACTTGTCTCCTCAGGAGATCTCTGCCCAACAGAAAGGTCCATGTCATGGTTACACTCATGTCTGTTCTGAGTTACAGCTCAATGGCACTAAATGTACAGATCCAACTGATATTGCCAACATCCTGGCAGATAGGATCAGTGTTAACTTTACCCCCCTCTCACCCATGAAAGAGCACATCTCTATAATGGAAGACTGCAAAGTTGCTGTCATCACGGCTACACAGGTAAAAAACACTCTCCAAAGCCAGTATCACAGCAGCCATGGGACCAGATAACTTCCCAGGCTGTGTAGTATCTACTTCCCTGAAGTAAACATTAACATGGAAGGTCTGTGGCTACTGAAGTATCCAGAGGTCTGCAAACTAGGAGCCATAACTGTAAACACTAAAGATGTGGACATCCTACAAAAGGGCCACACTGAGACAGATGGCTGTTGTCAAAGCCATGGGCTCTAGCTCAATGTCAAAAGGTGCATTGTCATCCCCTTTGTTAAAAACTCTAGCCAAGAACTACAACATAGGTGGTAGTATACTTCACACTGAAAGTGTGACGAGATCTTGGGTCACAGGTGGACAGTGGACACAGCTGTGATAATCACATTCCCACAGTAGTCAGGAAACCTTCCTATTTGGCACACCTCATCACAAAATGTGTCTCATGCAGAATAGAAGAGTACATTGTTCCCCTCTACTCATCACTCACTAGAACTATAATAGAGTACAAGCCACTTTTACTATGTACCTCACAAGACAACTACAACAACTGGAAAGCCAGCAGCAATACCTCACAAAGAGCATTAGCAGCCTGAAATACATGCCATACACAGACCATCTCAAAATGCTCCAACCATACTCCCTTGCATATCTCCTACTCAGAGGTGTCCACTGCCTAACATACAAAGCTATGTCAAACACAGAGCTGTTGGATATGCTCCACGTAAAACACTCACAATCCCTCTGACCTTCGGACCCAAAACCACGAGTGAAATACAAAAGGAAGGGGTGTACTCATTTACCTTATGGATACCCACACCTTCTGATTAGTGGCACAGCATGAGGCCTTGGAGATCATGCAAGTGCAACTAACATTGGGCAAAGCTGCTCATCAGTTTGTAGCCTGCTACAGATCATGTACCTTGTCTCAGGAACCTCACTCAGTATTCCGGAGAACAGTGGAAAATATAAAGGTCCTATCAAACACCATTATTTGAGGAGATTACAACTACCCAAACATTGAGTGAGGGAATTACTTGTGTACAACATCCTTTGCCCAGTGTTTCCTACAGTTTAAAAACTCTAACACCCTGGAACAGCTGGTCACCATGCCCACTAGAGGTGACAACATACTGGACATGTTCATCACCTACATGGGGTACCAGTGTTCCAAAACAGAGATAAACCCCTCGCTGGTAATAACAGATCATTAAGTAATCACACTGGACATCCACAACCCCCCCAGTCAACGAAACCACTGTGAAGACATTTGCAAAAGCAAACTGTACACTTCCCAAGACCAAAGTGGAACGTTCCAAAGACCTCTTGCTATAGGATAATGGTATACAATCTGCAGAATCATTTACAAGTGCATCCTATGAGCATCTACAGGGATGCATGGAATGAGACATCACAAATAAAACCAAGATGCACTCCTCCAAAAATAGGACAACAATCTGGTGGTCATTGCCCATAAATAAGCTAGACAACAGAAGGAAGAAATGAACACATGATAGAGCCAACTTCACTAAAGGAAAGACATCACTGATCATTATCAGGAAGAAACAATGATTGCTCATAAAATAATCCAAGGACAGTTTCTAAAGACAAATAGCCAAGGAATGTAAGAATAACAAACACAAAGCCTTCAGTAGCTATACCAGACATGTAGGTGTCAACTTCCAAATATGCTGTCAGCTACTGAAAAATGGAAAGAAATACACTGAACCAACATTCATTGCCCACATCCAGGGGGACAAGTTCAGTGTAAACTCCCCCCATCACCCCCAAAAGGGCCTGTGTCCATCACAGAATGATGCAGAGCCCCAAACGTCATGGACATGCAGGTAAAGACAGCCCTTACCAAAGCTAAGAACACAGCATCAATGGGACTGGATAGTATACCAGGCTGCGTCTTACACTAGGCCCAAAAGGAATTACACCCTCACCAACATTCACTGTCCAGACTCATGCATACCACGGGCTATGTACCCAGTGAATGGCATACACTAACAGTCATCCAGCTCCACAAAGGGGGTGCCAGAACAGAACCTGGAAACCATTACCCAATATGTTTACTCAGCCTGGTCTACAGAGCTATTGAGCAAATTGTCATGGAACCCATAAACTGAGACATTGGAGACCTCCAGACACTGGACTCTACACAACTTCGCCTTGTTAAAGGCAGATCCTGGCTCCTAAACCTAGTTGACTTATTTCAAACAGTGACCAAGGACATAGATGGAGGTGAAAGTAGTCCACACAGCCCACCTGGACCTCACTAAGGACTTTCTACACCATTCCACACTCTGTCATCATGGACTTGCGCACCAGCTTGAACATTAACAGCTATGTCACAGGATGGGTGGCCAAGTGGCTCACAGATCAAACACACATGTTCAGAGTTGCGGGTGCCATGTCCAACTCTAAGTCAGTCACAAATGACATCCCACAGGTCTTGGTCCTGGGACCCCACCTGTTCAGTAGATACTGCTCAGAGGTACAGGCAAGCACGGGATGTGTATGGCTGAACAGGTTTTCAGATGACTGGTAACTGTGGTCCATAATCGACTGTATGGCTGACACAGACATCCTCCAGAAGTGTCTTACAGAGACAGATACCTGGTGTCAAAACAATGCCCTCAAGCTGAATGCCAAAGAATGCATAGTCATCCCCTTTGGGTAAAACAAAGTGCACACAAATTACCATATAGGTGGTAATCCAGTATGTATGGAGAAAGTCATTATGGCCCTGGAGACCCAGGTAGTAAGTAAACTCCCCTTTGATGATCACATGGCCAAAGTGTTTAGACATTCCTTCAATGTAGCTCACCTAATGTAACCCACTTTGTATAGTCTGATGATGTCACCATCCTACAAATATACCTGTGGAAAGGATAGCTCACAGTAATGTGTATAGCGTGTCGTGTAAATGCGTACTCCTGTAGTGTCATAAAGTAATTAAGTAGGGGTTTGAATCCTGTACTTGACAAGTGTGTGTGTGTGAGGTCTCCTTGGGAAGGAGCAACCTTTTTGGAGAGTAGTAAAACACCTTAAAAGTGGTAAACTAATCTTTGTCAGGTCTGATGATGTCACCATCCTACAAATATACCTGTGCAAAAAAAGAGCTCCTGGTAATGTGTATAGAGCGTCGTGTTAATGTGTACTTCTCTAGTATCATGACGTTATTAGGTAGGGGTTTGAATCTTGCACTTGACAACTGTTTGTGTGGTCTCATTGGGAAAGAGCAACCTTTTTTGAGAGTAGTAAAACACCTTAAAAGTGGTAAACTAATCTTTGTCAAGTCTGATGATGTTACCATACTACAAATATACCTGTGGAAAAAACAACTCCCAATAATGTATATAGCGCGTTGTGTTAATGCGTCCTCTTCTAGTATCATGAAGTAGTTCTATAGGGGTTTGAATCCTGCACTTGACAACTGTGTGTGTTTGTGTGTAATTACCTTATAGAGGAGCAGCCTTACTGTAGAGTGATAGAACACCTTACAAGTGGTGTACTTATCTTTGTCAAGTCTGATGATGTCACCATCCTACAAATATACCTGTGGAAAAGTCACCTCCCAATAATGTGTATAGCATGTCGTGTTAATGCATACTCTTCTAGTATCATGAAGTAGTTAGTTAGGGGTTTGAGTCTTGCAGTTGACAACTATGTTTGTAATTACCTTGGAAAAGAGCACCCTTTTTGTAGAGTAGTAGAACACCTTACAAGTGGAATACTTATCTTTATCAAGTCTGATGATGTCAGCATCCTACAAATATACCTGTGGAAAATAGACCGCCCAGTAATGTATATAGCGTGTTGTGTTAATGCGTACTTCTCTAGTATCATGAAGTAGATAGGTAGGGGTTGAATCCTGCATTTGATGAGTGTGTGTGTTGTATGTGTGTGACACTGTTGGTCAATGTGTTATGGGTTTTGCTTTTACTACTGTATGATATATCGGTATGCATTGCACATGTGAGCTAGCTGTGTGGCAAATACATATACATACATGTTACCTCAGTTATTGCATGTGTGAGAACCCTGCTTTCTCCAAGAACACAGCTGTCATCTTTGCCAGACTGCGCTGCTGCTTCCCAGACCTTAGGTCACATCTGTATGCTTGTGACAATGCCAGCCACTGCAGTGATCCCTGGCCTAGGTCATCCGTGTCACACACACTCATTACCATTTCTATTGAAATGTGTGAGTGAGGGTTTATGGCCGAGGTATATGTCAGACCTGTTCAAACGCAGCAAAGTCTGTCAATGATGACTATTCTTTATAGGTGTACAACAACCTTTGTGGATATGCATGCAGACCCCTTATTGCTTATGTGATCCACCGAGGGATTTCAAAATACCTTTGGAAATGTGATTATCAAAGGAGAGATGACGTAACACTTGGTTGCATGTACACATCTGTACCTGTTCATCATGTTGGTGGCTACTACCTATGTGGTACTGTCGGATAATATGTTCCGTAATGGTGGATGACTATGCTTAGTTTGGCTTATAGCTTTACAGCATGGGTTTGACAACAGGTATCTGTCTGTATGATACCCTTGTGGAGGATGTGTGTGTCATCTGGAGAATGCATTATAGGCCACAGTATGCATTACCAGACATGGACGGACATATCCCTACTGTGATTGCTTGTACCTAAGAGAGTGGTCTCAGTAATGGGTGCAGGTGAATACCACTGGTTACTGGCATAGTATAGTACCAGAATGATCCAAATGTTGCTCTGTGTCCTACATCTGTGTGTCAGTTGTCAAGACATCATCTAACGATTTGTTATGGTCAGGCTGTTGAAGTTGTGTATGCTACCAGAATGCAAAACAATGACAGATAGTAACAGTATCACCCACAGCACAGTGTCAAACCATGTCATACACACATGTGTAGTCAGGTTCCGAAATGTGTGTAGTACAATGCATACTGGCCACCAATAGAAACTATGGCGTATTAACACTGTGTAATACAGGGCATGTCACCCTGCCCATGTGTCCACTATACACATACATGCAGACAGTGCTCCTCCACCATGTTCACAAATGTACACCTGAAAATCTGTACTACACACATCCCACACATACTGTGCACTCTCTAACACATGCTGCCAATACTACACACATCAGCCAAGTGACACATGGGTAGACAATACACTATTGGAATTAACCCTGGTGTAAACAATCCTACATTGACAATCATAGCTTTAATGCATCATGCCTGCTCAGCTACACCTTCAAGCATATCATTACACTCTACTGCTGACAACATGCTAACATTGCTATACTGCTATAAAGTCACCCTGTGCATCAGCACCATGGAAGCATGTTCCTGCATCGATGTTACAGATGACAGGAGGTGGCACAGGTTTCATCATATGCACAGGGTGTGTTGTTGGTTTGCCAGAGGCCTACAGTGAGCCATCCAATTGACATGTATGTATGTGTGTGTGTGTGTGTGTGTGTGTGTGTGTGTGTGTGTGTGTGTGTGTGTGTGTGTGTGTGTGAGGGGCAAGAGCACTGCTATGGGCCAGTGTTGATGTAGTGTGTGCGGGTATGTGTTAGCCCTAGGTGTCTGGTTTATGTGTGTGTGTGTGTGTGTGTGTGTGTGTGTGTGTGTGTGTCTGCATGCACACAGTTTCACCATGTGGCCGCCATATATGGGTATTTGTGGGACAGCCACAGACTGTACCTGCCAGGCTTTACAGATCACTGTCTCTGGCCATGGATACGGTACCTGTGCCTGACAGGGGTGCTACTGACACTATCAGGTACTAAGCCAGACTGGGTACTATCTCCAGAGGTAGATGGATGTACACTGGACCCAGGTCCCTGCTGGGACTGTCCAGAGCCATGTGCACGTGGTCTTCTAGGATGTTCTATGGACAGCCCACCCCCAACATTGCTGGGGCTGGTACTGGCACTACAGGAGCGGCTGTGACATGATGGACGTTCTCGGCGACTGCCAGCTGCTGATGTCCACGTTGATGACTCAACTGTCTCGCACTGTCCTGACACATAGACATGACATTGTGGAGGACATCTAATGTCTCTCCTCAATGTCTATCAGTGACCTCAGTGTAATTACGAATGGCACCTGCTAGGTCACGGATACTGGCAATGACAGTGGTGTTATGTGCCCTCTGTGCCCTTAGTCCCTGTCTGGTGTACCATTCCATACATGTCTGTGCCTCTATGACAGCCTGGAACATGCGTGAGGTTGTAAGACCTGTGGCACATCTGCCAGTGGCATGATGAGCAGCAGTGCTCTGACGAGAACCCCTGGACATCTGCATATGTGGTACCCTTCCAGACATCTGGGTATGGCTGTTGTGTCGGGATGCATGTGCCATGGATACTACACTGTCCTGGCCAATGCTGACTGTACGCTGTCCCTCAGCTAAGGGCATTAGTGATGGATGTATTGGCAGCATGACTGTGTGCATGGATGGGGTGGACACTTGTGTACTGTTGATTAGTGACCCAATGACAGACCCTGGCAAACATGCCTGTGCCTCAACACACCTATCATCAGTATCACTATTTTGCTCAGTGACATCAGTTTCCCTGCTGCAGTGAGCCAGCCCAAAGTCAGCATCTGTGAGAGGAAGACAGGAAACACACTTTACGACCTGTACATGATGTCAGCACACATGCACACATGAAAACATGCACATGTGAACATGTGAACACGTGAACACATGAACACATGCACACAAGCACACATGCACACATGAACACATGAACACATGCACACATGCACACAATTTCACTCCTCACTAAAACAGACACACACACGCACACACGCACACACGCACACACACACACACACACACACACACACACACACACACACACACACACACACACACACACACACACACACACACACACACACACACACACACACACACACACACACACTACCAGCAATCCAGAACATACTCAATAGTGGGTGATGGTGGGGTAACGTATCACAAGGCAAACAGTTATATCACATGTGTCAGCATGCAGGACATGTATTTCCCAACAGCATGCAGTGCAGGTGTAGACAGCCCTTGCCAATAACAGTATACATGTCTTTGATGCACGTGTGTTGTTGTTCAGTGATTGGCCTCACCATGTAATGCACTGCATACATGGACATGACATTGCTGTGCAAGTACTAAAAGCTCTGCAATGTCCTGTGCCCCATCTCTCACAGGTATACATACCATGGCTAGATGTGTATCTGTGTGTCACATAGATATCCATTTCTGATTAGAGTGTCTGTGTCTTTAGCAGATAATTGTGGACACAGGTTTAGCACATGCATGCTATGTATACATACGGGATGAGTGGTGCATGTATACCTGATGGAATACCATTGCTCAACATAGCCATTGTACAGTGGTTTTGGTGAGTGTAGGACATATTGTGGATATACCAGTGCCAGACATGACAAGGCATTCTACAACACAACTGCAACATTAAACATCACACAGACACAGTGTATGTCATGTGACCTATACACTCAATAGCATTACAAGACATATATGTGTCACTTTGTACAAATGGTGATTGCTATGTATATTGTGTATAGGTGCATATGTTTGCACACACACAGTATTGAGGTGCCTAGCAGGTAATGCTATGTGTAGTACTGTGATCACTGTAACTGGATGGATTGTACTACCATGAGCCATCATCATGCAGCATCATGTGGCCACTCAAGGCTACTAATGTGTGCCACACCGGCACATACCATGCTGTACCAGAACTGCAGTACCATGGCTACATTCACCATTTCACAGCCAGTTGTTACATGGGTTTGTAAGGTGCACAATAGGGGGCATTGCCTAACATGAATATGTTATGTGTTGAAGAGTGTCCCACAGCCACATGTGAGGCATCTACCCCTCAGGTATATTATGTGTGCTGTGTTAATGATGTTTGGGATACTGTAGTGTGACCTTACAGTGGGTGTCTGAATATGCCATGTGTAGCATGTTAATGTGTACTGCGTATGACAAAGTTGTGTATGTTGTGTGCATGTGTATCGACTCTGCCTATCCAATGTCCACTACAGTGTTACCACAGTTGTGTGGGATGCTCTGTGTATTGTATGTGTTTTAGGCAGCTACGCACGTTACTGGGATGTGCATAGTCTCACAGCAAACATGCACAGCATGCATTATGCGTAGGTGTGTTACGTGTACATGGCCTACACCTCAACTATGACATGCACATTTAATTAGCAATATTAAAGGAAGAACACACTGACCAGCATGGGTCTGCTGCCTTGCTGTCACACCAGAGGGACCTACAAGGATATGAGACACTTTTTAAGTGGCAACAACTGTGGCATTGCTACTGTGTGTTTGCACTCTTACAGTAGTACAACGGTTGATATTCACAGGCCTACAGATTATATTCCTAATTATTAGTATTGCACAACACTAGGCACCACATCATCTAACTACACAGTACACATCTCACATAAGCATGCTCTACCAATAGAGTTGACAGTAGTCTACAGCTATGCCATGTTACCTGCATGCTCCATGTCAACTTGCTGGGTGGCTCTGGCCTCCATGATGATACATATTACTTATTGTTGTTGCTGTTGGCCAGGAGCCACCTAGCTCAGGAGCAGCTCTTCTACTCTGGTGAGGGGGGGATGTATGGCTACTCCCCCACCTGTGGCAAGCTGTTGTCTGTGGATGTCAGACACACACTGCCGGACATGTCTAATTAAATCACTGCAGTGATGGCGTACCTGCTCATATGTCTGGTTGTGCATGCCTATGTCATTTACCCTATGGACAAGATCTTGCCACAATGCAGTCCACTCATGCTGGTCCTGGCTGGTTCTGGAGAAAAGCAGGGCATAGTGCTGCACCAGGCTTGCTGTGATCTGTTCTTCCTCTGCTGTGCTATAGGTGGGATTACAATGGTGGGACATGACCCTGGAAGACAATGAAACATTATGTGTAAGCAAGTCATGTGGCACACGTAACATTCTAAAGTACAGATATAAATTAACTGCCATATATAGCAACATATTGGCTGTCAGAAGATACACACTTTCAATACCACATATCAGTTCACAACCCACAACTGCCTGACAGTGCCTGGCACACCCTATATATCAAACCATGTTTTGCACAGCAACAAAGTTAAAACAGTATGCAAGACTATACAACAGTACATGGCACACTGTATGCGACACAATGCACAGCCTAGCTACAGGAGGTATATATCAAGCTAATGCATCAAGAAATATGTAAGCCATTGTAATGATTGTAAAGTTCAGTGACAGTATTACCAGTATACCACACTAGTCATTGATGGCAGACCCCTGCCTAACATATGTGCACATTCGTTAATATAGGTGGCATACTGCTGTACTAGACTATACATGTTGCTAGATACGCAGTTATATGCTGTAACACACATATGACTGAGCCCATGGTACAGTAATACCCACACACACATCAGACATGCATACCAGACACAAAGGTATGGCAACCCAGGTGACCTTTACCTGTGTACCTTACAGTACTGTGTGTCAGTAGTTACAAGACCTTATGCTTGAAGTATGTAATCTGTGAGGACTACAGGGAACACACAAAACAGTGGTGCCAAGAAATGTGGATGTACACCATACTGTGCTGTTTAGGCATACAGCTTCAGGTAGTACTACAGTTCATGCAAGAGTTGGATTCACCAGCAGTAACACTCAATAAGCATACATGTACTGCTTTAGCCTACAATGGGACACCCCAGTCGACAAAAAGGGACTATGTCAGGCCGTATGGCATACTGCTTTTTCTGCCTAGCAATTGCATACAAATCTTTTGATGGGATCACAGCTAGGACACATAATACCATGACAGAAACAGTTTCCCACTAAGCTATCACACATATACTGAACTCTAACACATTCACCAGCACATTCACCATCACACTCAGTCAATCTCACACAGCAATTATTGCAACAAGTACATGTGGGTGTGTATCACTTCATAGGTAAGAGGCTATTGGCCCTAGGGCCTATAGAAGTCTAGCCATATGCTACCCTGACCTTTGACACACAGGTAATTACATTTCATCTGGCCCTGTCAAGCAGAGACACGGAGATGATTGCCTGGGTGTATTCATTATCTCCCATACAATCTTCAGGATTATTTATGATGACTGCTAATTAGGAGCTTTGTTTGCTATGGATAGTTGGTTTGTTCCAGAGTATGGGATGTCTCTGAGATAGGAATCATGCCTCCAGCATGTGCTGTTTATTGTGGCCAAAAGGTTTGGGTCCCTAGAGCATGTAGCTCATAGAGACTGTGATCTGTTTACGTGGAGCATGTCCAACAGCTCTGGGTTTGACATAGCTTAGCATGTTAGGAAGAGGTCACCTCTGGGTAGGTGGTATGTGACACAGTCTAGTTGTGGGTTTGTGAGACAGTCTGCATAGGGCATCTGTTTGAGGCAGGTATTACTCTTTGTGAGGTATGTTTGTGTCGTTTCCAGTTGCTGTAGAGATCTTGTGAGGTACATACCACATGGGGCATTGTACTCTATAATGGGCTTTATGTGTGATGAGTAGAGGTGAACACTGACCTATATTTCCCTGGATGACACACCTTTTGTGATGGTGTGTGCCACATAGACAGATGACATGACTAGTGTGGCACTGTGATCATCAGAGGGGAGACTACTGTCCACCTCTGTCCCATAGTCTCTTATCACACCTTCGGTGTTAAGTAGACTACCATCTATGTGGTAGTTAATGGGTACAGATTTTGGCAAGAAGGGATGCCAATGCAGTGTCAATATTGAGCGTGAGTCCATGACATTGTCACCAGGCATCTGTTGCAGTAAATATGACCCTGTCTCTCTCTCTCTGTATGTATATATATATATATATATATATATATATATATATATATATATATATATATATATATGCAGAGAGAGAGAGAGAGAGATACACACACATACATATAAACATCCATTGGTGTACATATAGAGATACATATAGGCACATATACAGTCCACCTTTCATGGTGGGGATATCAATTATGCGAAGGTTGTGAGGTATACAGTTATGTCATAATATTGCACAGTGTTGTGCGGAATGCATTGAGCATGTTCTCAGCCCATGTAGCTTTAGCAGGCCTCACTGGCTGCAACACTGCAGACCTGACGAATCATACTCACAACGTTTAACCACCACATGTCATATACCAGCACTGTATGCTGTCTTGTTTGCCACACACTACAACCTACATAGAAATATGCACATAATAACCTTCAACAACAAATATATGTCCACCCTTCACAAACAGTTGCAGTATGTCCCTTGCTCTATGCACATGTACAGATGCTAATATATCTGACACAGAAAGATCTCTCCGTATGTGTGTGCCATACACACACAAAGTCCACACTGTTGTAAGTCCGTGTACCTCATGGCTGACCTGTTGGGCCTTGCTGCAACATGAACAGGTGTCACATGTGAGCACACAGTAATATTAGAGGGTGTATATATAGCTGCAAATGCTAGGTTAGCATACTAGCCTGGTACAGTTGTTGCCAATGCTAAGCTACATGTTAATATGGCTATCATGCATTTGTTACTCTTTCACATCCATGTTTACATAACCGTATGGGCTACTCCCCCAAACAGACATTGTACACACTACTGTACAGAACACAGATAACATGGATCAGATGTTTGATATTTAATGCTGAACTACATATGTCACAGTCACATCCCACTGCACACAGCTACACACTAATTTCTCCATTCCAGTAGTTATGCAGGGCATCTGTGCATTGATACGTACTGCTGCCACATATGGATGATTCAAACTATGTAGGGTACTCTTCATAAACATGTACTACATGCCAGTAAATACATAGCTGTTACATACCTTTCCTTTGTATGTGTTCATATTTGCTGTTGTATATCTTGAATTTATTTTTCAAGGTATATTTGTTTTTCAATATACTTTTTTTTCAATATATTTAATTTTCAATATAATTTTTCAATATATTTTTTATTTCAATATATTTTTTCAATATATTTTTTTCAATATTTTTTTAATATATTTTTTCAATATATTTTTTTTTCAATATAATTTTTTTATTTTCAGTTTTTATTTTGTTTTCAATATATTCTTTTTGTTATCTTTTTTTTCAATATATTACCTTTTCTTCCAATATATTTTCTTTGGATCTTTTTTTCTTTATTTCTGCTGCAGCTGTTGTCTGCCTCTGCATGTCTCTCTCTCTCTCTCTCCCTCCATACCTGCAATGAAATGATTGCATGTGTGGACAGCAAGTACAGACTGCTTTTATAGGTATCTGCACATGTGCATGTGATGGCCTCTGTACCAATTGGTGGCCACCATTTGGCAATTCCATGCAGCCTGCTGTGTGTTACTTGCAGTACTCACTGTCATAGCAACCCAGTGCTATAAATTGCTAAGTCAGGTAGGCGTAGCCCTTTCAGATTTCCAAAGTGGGGACCATGCTTGTTTGCTGTGGACACCATTGTGTAAGTCAGAAAGTTGGTATACTTCTTCTAACTGATGCTAGGGGCGTAGCCAGTGATATGAATGCTGTCCTCAGACCTGAATGTTGCCACTTTCAGTACACAGTTGACAGTGTAGAATTGTACTCACCCCAACAAATGCTAACACAAGATACATGGGAGTATGTAGTTTCTTTTCTACTTATACAATTAGCTGCCATACATATGTAGTTATTGAGATGTTTTCATTTGGCACATGAACTGTTATGGAACTGCTATACTGTGGATATTAATGTACTCACTTCTGCACAGTTTGTGCTTTTTATTTTGTTGACATTATCACAGGATGCTCATAAAACTGGACAATTCCAGTACTGAGTATGTCTACCTAAATCCTTGCTGGACCCTGAACACACAGGTATTTTGTACGTTTGGTGGGGATTGTCCTGCTGTGATACTGTGTGGGGGTTGTAAAGTGCTGCTGTAACATTATTTACTGCTAGAATGGCTGGTTCTGTTATCACAGTCATGTAATGCAATTCCACAAGAACTGCTGGTAAAGTTCCACAGAACAGGTTTTGTGTTATGGCATTCCTATCTTTCCTTTACATTCACTCATTCTGATGCATGATATATATATTTTAGCAATAACTTGCTATATATCTACTGTGGCTTAGTGGTACTTCATGCAGTTTAGTGTGTCCAAGGTTCAGGGTTCAAGACTGACAGTGGTGCTTTATTTTGCTGTTGAGCAGAACAAGGGCCCTCACATGCAGGTTGACTAAGGCACTTTTAAGCAGTTGTAAGCGGGTTTGCTCGGGTTTGCGTGATGTTTAGCAATACTTAGCTAAGTGCACACATGCGCACACTCACGCAAACCCACTAACTACTGCTTAAAAGTGCTTACTCCCGCTAACCCACGTGCAAATTTCTTTGAAAGAAAAGAAAATGGGGAGATAGGAAAGTGGTGAAAAAGGGGCACAAAGAGGGCAAGACAGTAGGGAAAACAGCTAGGGATGTGCAGGACAGGTCTAGGAAAGTTCCATAGCTGCCCATTTCTTTAACAGCAACAGCTGTGCATATACTAGGAATTTGGAGGGAATTTTGAAACCTTCAGCCCCTGAGAGAGGGGTGAGGACAACAAAGTATGTTGTACTGCCAATTAAATTTCAGTTTGTATCCAGCGGACATGTGTGCAAAATGGGCAGCTTTGTATGGGGCGTAATTTTTTTGTGGGAGCAGATTGCCCATTTTGTTTTTAGGTGAGACTGGAATGTGGGGTAGGGGAAGTAGGTATATTTGAGGAGGTAGGTTGGGGAGGTACACAGACAAGACAAACAAGACACATACAGGGGTGGAATATGACACATGGGGTGGATGAAAACCATTGACGGGGAAGGATGTTTGGAAATCGCAAGCCCATGAGTCCACAGATGGCAACAGTGGAACTGAGATCCCCACCCATGGGCAGTCACCACTGTACCTTCACAGCCCAGAGGGTGGCTGTGCTGGGGGCTGCCTAGGAGGGGCAGGCTCATCCGTGAGTCGCTCCAATCTCGCCTTGAGCTGCCGTAGAGGATCAGCGACTGAACCCTGGATCTCCCTACGCACCACAGCCTGGACCATTCAGAGGATGATAGGTAGCCCTCCTTCATCCAGGCTTGCACGGGGTGGGGACGAGCCCCATACCCTGCAGCGCTTCCACCCGAAGGTGGCACAGAGCCAACGGAGGAGGAGGTTCTGGGCTGGGCACCAGACCTGCTGGTGCCAGGTGCCATTGCCAGCTGAGGTGGGACAGGTGGGTCCGCTGGGACCGGTCTTCCCATACTTTCTATGTTTAGTAGGATTTAATGACAATATGGGTTGGTAAAAGCCAACAGCATTCCAAATTAGTTGTAACAGCATGCAGTAGATGCAGATATTTATAAAATGTTTTGAGATTAGACATACCCATTGAGGTGTGGAATTGCATTGTTTTTGCACATACAGTAGGGTGTAAAAAGATACCTCCATTAACATCTTATATGTATTTATAGTTTACACTACATTCCTGTTGACTGCAGGTGTATATCCCCTACATGTATTATTACACTAGGCAACATGCATTAAGTTGTGAAATGGGTTTGGCTAGTTCCTTATATACCTGACCTGTATCTGACATACAAACTGTCCAGGATGCAGATGTTACTGCTACATATTTATATATTTTATTTATATTTATATATCTACATATCTGGATGTGTTCAGGTGACATTATCAGTTATATTTCTACAGCCCCCTACATTTCTAGCAGCACACTGACATTTCTGGGGAACACATTAACAAGCTACCCATGTGCCAGATTTACCTATGCATGCCAGCCATTATCCAACAGTTGAGGACTGTTTATATGCTTCACAGCTACTGGCACTCCCTTCATCCACTTTATATGGGCCTGGCCAAGTATGGGTTGACAGCGCTTATTACAACAGTACTATTTATATAATGCAAGAGTGCAACAACATTTTGAAGTAAGTGACACAGACACACTCCAGGATTTATACCTTTATTAATTACATTACACACTTTTCTAGAGGCTCTCTCATTTATTTGATATTACAGTGCATGCAGAAGACGTATTCAAGACATATTATACCATTATTAATGGGTTACAACATTCTTTTTCAGGCTCTCTCACTTATTGTATATAACAGTACATGCAGAGAAATTATTCAGGATTTACTAGGCTTTTATTATTGGGCTATAACACTCTTTTTCAGGCCTCTCACTTATTTTACATAACAGTACATGCAGAGAAATTATTCAGGACTTATTATGCCTTTATTATTGGGCTACAACACTTTTTTCAGGCTCTCTCTCTTATTTTGTATAACAATACATGCAGAATAATTACTAACCTGCCTGGTGGCACAGACTTAGCAGGCTATCTGCATAGGTTTGCTGATTTGTAGCACGGGCACCTGTAGCTGTGAAGTAAATGAAGGGATATAGAGACATACCTGTCCATTATGCAGACTACAATAGCAATTCTTACATACTCCATTCCATGGCTACCTACTCAGTAGTGGGGCATTGTCATTCCCACGGGCCTACTGTATCCATTGGTTCAGTGTGTCCTGCTTCCATCTCTTCAGGTCTGCGTAGTGGTGTCTGACCTGCTCACCAGTCCTAGGGATGCCTGTGGCACTGGTGAGATCATGTGCTAGATGGTTCCAGGCTTCCTCTTTGTACTCAGTGCCTTGGAACTGGCCCTGCAGGAGTCTTGCATCATGATGATGGACAAGGAGCCAAACCATCACTTTTGACTCCTCAATGCCCCACCGTTGTGCTGTAAAACGAGAGCCTTCTCCAGCACCGGCCATTCTGACTGCAGATGGGAGCTACAACCAGTTATGGCAATTATTCCCACCTATGGAGCTTAAATATGCCTCATTTCCCACACTTATTTGTGATTGGCTGGTTTTGAAAATTCTCAGCTGAGCGCACAGCTGCTTAGCACTGAGAAAACTTTCATTAATATGTGTATGTATGTTGACACTGCATGAACTGCAAAAGCTGTCATGACTTAGTGGTTCAGTACTGTGATTATGGTACACAGTATCCTGGGTTCGAGGCCTGTCGTTGCTTTTTATTTTACTACTGGCCTGACCGGCTAGGAGGTGTGGCTGTGTTTAGCCAACTTTGTTCAACTTTACCCAATGTTGCTCTATGTTGCCCGACGTTGTGCTAGTTAGCGCGGTGCGCAGCTTCATGCAAAAATGTTTTGTTTGCACTAGTTGGCGCGATGCGCAGCTACGCACAGCCATTGTACTAGTTAAACCAGTGCTTAGCTATGGGCAATTATTCTTAAATGTGCTTGACACTGGTAAACATTGCTTAGCAGTGCTTCACTTTGCTTAAGATAGGTTACTTATGCATTCATTAGTATGCATGACCGTTTCACCTTCTTATATATATATTTAAAATATCGTTCACTACTACATAGGCCATTTCAATGCATTTTAATAAAATTTAAAAGGTAAATGTCAGGAATTATTTTTATGCACATATTTCCTACAGAAAATGGAAAGGGGAGTGGAGAAACTCGAACCGGGAATGCCTCCTCTTTGTGTGAAGGCTCTACCACTACGCTATTGCTATTTGGCTTAATTTGCATATAAGTGGTTTATTATCCTCTTCGATGTCTAAACTGCTAAGAACATATAAACTGCTAAACAGAGGAAGAGGCTGGCGAAGAAGAAGTGGGATTGTCAAAGAGATGAAGACAGTAGACATGAGTATAAGGCGATGAGGCGCATGGAAAAGAGAGAGGTGGCGAAGGCTAAGGATAAGGCATATAGAGAGTTGTATGAGAGATTGGACACTAAAGAGGGAGAAAAGGACCTGTGCTGATTGGCTAGACAGAGGGAGAGAGCTGGGAAAGATGTGCAGCAGGTAAAGGTGATAAAGGACAGTGAGGGAAACGTACTCACAAGTGAGGAGATTGTGTTGAGTAGATGGAAAGAGTACTTTGAAGGGCTGATGAATGAAGAGAATGAGAGAGAGAAGGTTGGATGATGTGGGGATAATGAATCAGGAAGTAAAGCAGATTAGCAAGGTGGAAGTAAGGACAGCTATGAAGAGGATGAAGAATGGAAAGGCTATTGGCCCAGATGACATACCCGTGGAAGCATGGTGGTGCATAGGAGAAATGGCAGTGGAATTTTTAACCAGATTATTTAATGAAATTTTGGAAAGTCAGAGGATGCCTGAGGAGTGGAGAAAAAGTGTTTTGGTACCTATCTTTAAGAATAAGGGTGATGTGCAGAGCTTCAGTAACTACAGAGGGATAATATTGATCAGTCACAGCTTGAAGTTATGGGAAAGAGTAGTGAAAGCTAGGTTAAGAAGGGAGGTGATGATTAGTGATCAGCAATATGGTTTCATGCCAGGAAATAGCACTACAGATGCAGTATTTGCTCTGAGAGTGTTGTTGGAGAAATACAGAGAAGGTCAGAAGGAGTTGCATTGTGTCTATGTGGACTTAGAGAAAGCATATGACAGGTTTTCTAGAGAGGAGTTGTGGTATTGTATAAGGAAGTCGGGAGTGGCAGAGAAGTATGTAAGAGTGGTACAGGATATGTACAAGGGTAGTGTGACATTGGTGAGGACTGCAGTGGGAGTGACAGATACGTTTAAGGTAGAGTTGGGATTACATCAAGGATCAGCTCTGAGCCCTTTCTTATTTGCAGTGGTGATGGACAGGTTGACAGATGATATTAGACAGGAGGCCCCATGGACTATGATGTTTGCAGATGACATTGTGATATGTAGTGAGAGTAGGGACCAGGTTGCGGAGACCCTGGAGAGGTGGAGATATGCTTTAGAGAGGAGAGGAATGAAGGTCAGCAGGGCTAAAACAGAATATATGTGTTTAAATGAGAGGGAGGGTAGAGGAATGGTGAGGATGCAGGGAGTAGAGGTGACAAAGGTGAATGAGTTTAAGTACTTGGGATCAACAGTTCAGAGTAATGGTGTGTGTGGAAGAGAGGTGAAGAAGAGAGTACAGGCAGGATGGAGTGGGTGGAGAAGAGTGTCAGGAGTGATTTGTGACAGACTGGTACCAGTAGGAGTGAAAGGGAAGGTCTACAAGAGGGTAGCGAGACCAGCTATGTTATATGGGTTGGAGACAGTAGCATTGATGAAAAGCCAGGAGTCAGAGCTGGATGTGGCAGAGTTAAAGATGTTAAGATTTGCACTGGGTGTGACTAGGATGGACAGGATTAGGAATCAGAATATTAGAGGATCAGCTCAGGTTGGACAGTTTGGAGACAAAGCAAGAGAGGTGAGATTGCGTTGGTTTGGACATGTGCTGAGGAGGGATGCTGGGTATATTGGGAAAAAGATGCTAAGGATGGAGCTGCCAGGTAAGAGGAAAAGAGGAAGGCCTAAGATAAGGTTTATGGATGTGGTGAGAGAGGACATGCAGGCGGTTGGTGTGAAAGAACATGATGCAGAGGACAGGAAGAAATGGAAACAGGTGATCTGCTGTGGCGACCCCTAATGGGAACAGCCAAAAGAAGATGATGATGATGACCATTCTATTTCTTTCATATTTTCTGTCTGACCTTGTGATTTTATTTTTTCATTGTTTTCCTTTTTTTAAAACCCTTATAACAGTCTCTTTACTGTTTACCTTATTAGAGAAACTGGGATCAACTTCTTCCTCTCTTTTTTTCCAAAAGTTTTGCTGATTTACTAATAGCATTTTATTCTTTTTTTTTTTTTTGTCTGATTCTCTTTATAGTTGTCTTGCTCTCTTTTGAGATAGCCAGGGTTTGTTCTATACAATAACTTATAAAAAGGCCTTGTGAGGACATCCTGGGATGCTATCCAACATTTCAGAAGCTGTGTGTTGGCATAGGGTGTGAGAATGCTACAGTTTGGAAACCTGAAGACATATAGCAGGTGAAAAAGCATATCTGAGTTTAGTTGACATTCATGGTCCTTTAGAGCTGCTTAGTTTCAGAATTTCATAGCTCCAGGTATCCACTGCTAAGTACAAACAGCCAACCTGTGAACGCAGACATTATACAGACATAATACATTTAAAGACAAAATCTTAGTTCTTATACACACATTTTAATCTATCTTTCGGAATTTGATTGAAATCCATAAGGTTTATAAACTTTTCCCATTCAAATTTAATAATATTTCTTAAAATGCTCACACTAGCATTTATATTCCAAAACCATAGCTTTACCAAAATTTTTGTCGTTGTTTTGCTCAGTCTCTAGTCCCTCAACTAGGGGCTCCCGTATTATGGGTTTAAATCTCCCATGTCTGTCATCATTTACCTGTTTTTTCGCTTGCTCTGTTAACTCATTTGGAAAACCTTTTGCTCTGAATAAACCTTCCAAGAAATTACATTCATTTTCAAATTCAGTGTTACTAGAGGTCATCCTGCTAGCCCTTATAAATTGTCTTTTGACAATATTCTTTTTATAATGGTAAGGATGTGCACTGTTGAAATGTAAATATGAATTTGAAAAGGTACTGTTTATGTGCACTTTGGAATTTAACCTGTCATTCTCTTTATAAATTTCAATATCAAGATACTGAAGTTTTTTCCTGGGGGATGTTATAAGTAATTCTCAGAAATGGTGTGGCTTTGTTCAAAAAGTTTAAAAATTCATGTATTTCATTAATGTTGTCAGTTCCCAGGACACAGATGTCATGCAAAAATCTCCTGTACATAATCCAACAGTCCCTGTAAATGGAACCCAGAACATATAGTTCTTTAAACTTTGCAAGCACTAAGTTTGCATAAGTTGGGGTGCATACTGCAGCCATTGCTACTCCCTTGATTTGATGGTATAGTTCACCTTTGAATTAAATGAATTTGTATTTCAACACCAATTTCATTAAACTTAAGCAGACTAATTTCTCATTCTGTGTTAGCTGTCCATCCTCAACCAGGATCTCCTTTAAGATTTGCATCCTTTCTCTATGGGGAATGCTGGAGAATAAATATATTACATCTATTGTAACAAACACCAAATCTCTATACAAATCATTGTTTATATCTCCCAAGAAATCCCAGGAATTCCTCAGTATATTCTTCCTTTTTAACCATAACCTCTTTAATTTCAAATCCACATATTTCGCTAGGGGTAACATTTTTGAACCCTCAGCAGAGACTATGGGTCTAAGACGGGGATCTGTTTTGTTTTTGTGGATTTTTGATATTCCAAAAATCGAGGTATTCTGGGTTTCTCCACTTTAAGATAGGTATATGTGTTACCATCTATCAAACCTTCTATAAACATATCTGGGAGAGCTTAGTCCACTCTTCTGTGTGATATATATACCTCATTTCTTGATACACTTACGTATTTGTTAGTGTCCATCCATATTTCATTCACTTTACCTTCACAAATTAAGGTATCAATTAGCATGGTCCCCTTACCTTATTTGGCTTTATAACCCTTATTTCTCTATTATTTTTAAGTTCTTCTAGAAAACTTGTCTCTTTAGGGTTTAAATTAGCTTTATACTTAACCTTAGACAATTATTTTCTTAACTCACCTTCTACAATGCGTTCATCATTTTTTTTATTTGCAGGTGTAGGGGTGGGTTGAAAGTGCTTTTTTTCTTTATTTTTTTGTTGTTTGCAGTATTCTCCTGGGGTAGCAATAAACCCAAATTAATTTTCCTGGTAAATAGCTTAACATAGATTAAAGTTTAAGGTAAATCTCCTTTCTTCAAGGGTATAAATATCATCCTTTTGGGCAGGACACCTGGTTCAAGGCTCTAGAGAGCACCCCTGCATTACCAGGCTATAACTCATACCACACTTTTCGGCCATGTAACCTGGACCAGAACACCAAAGGTGGAGGTGTGTCCATATTCGTTAAGGATGTCCACACCTCCAAGCTAGTTGCGCAGCATAATGCATCCGAGGTTATCCAAGTGCAAATCTGGGCAAAACTGCAATCCAAATTATAGCTTGCTACAGATCCCCCACCATGCCCCAGGATTCCCACTGCTCTTTTCTTGATATACTGAAAATATTGGTGTTCAACCAAATACCCTAATAATGGATGATTTCAACTACCCTACCATTAACTGGAAAAACTACTCATATACCAACCCCTTTGCTCAACACTTTCTGGAATTCATAAATTCCAGTGCCCTGGATCAACTTATCCACACCCCACCAGGGGCAATAATATCCTAGACCTAGTCATTACCAACATGAGTGACTGGTGTTCCACACCTGAAGTCAACTCCTCGTTGGTCAGATCCGACCATAAGCTAATCACCCTAGATATCTGCATCCCGCCCCCACCCACCATTAAGGAAACCATAGTAAAAAATGTCTCCAAAGCCAACTTCATGCTTCTTAAGACAGAAGTGGCGTACTTCATGATGCCCATGCAGATGGACAATACAGTTATGACTGCTGAATCCTACACAAATGCACTGTATAAGCACTTACACGAGTGCATGGATTGTGCTATCCCAAACAGAACCAAGATGCTATCCTCCAAAAAAGGAAGACAATCTGGTAGTCCTCTGCCATAAACAAACTCTACAACAGAAGGAAGACATTGTTGCAAAAGAGAGTAAAATCCCATGAGTGGAGGAGTTCCTTGGTCAGTAAGAAGCTGAAATCCCTTATAAGATCCTCCAAAGCTAGCTACGAAAACAAAATCACCACTGATTCTAAGGGCAACCACAAAGCATTCTATAGCTATGTCAAGAATCTCAATGGCAACAGTCAGATCTGCTCTGAGTTACAGCACAACAGCACGAAAATTACAGAACCAACTGATATTGCCAACATCCTGACAGATAGGTTCAGTGCTAAGTTTACCCCCTCTCACCCCCTAAAGGGACCATATCTATACAGGAAGAATGCAGAGTCCCTGTAATCACATCTATGTAGGTAAAAGCTGCACTCTCTAAAATCAAAAACACAGCATCCATGGGACCGGACAACATCCCAGGCTGCGTTTTACATGAACTTCAGAACGAACTGGCTCCCCGTCTAAGCACCATGTTCAGTCATAGTCTCACGTCAGGCTTTGTGCCCACTGAATGGCGCACAGCAACAGTTATCCCACTCCACAAAGGGGGAGCCACCACTGGTCCTGGGAACTATCACCCTATTAGCCTGATGAGCCTGGTCTGCAAGGCCATGGAATGTATCATCATGGAACTCATAAACAAAGACAATGGTAACCTCCAAACTCAGAACCCCACCAAGTTCGGGTTTGTGAAAGGCAGATCATGCCTTCTGAACCTGATCGACTTTTTGAGGCAGTCATCAAAGCTGTAGACAAGGGTAAGGTGTTTCACACAGCGTATCATGACCTTGCCAAGGCTTTTGACACCATCCCACATTCTGGAATTATAGCTAAACTTACTAAACTAGGTATACATCCCTACATCACAAGATGGGTTGCCAACTGGCTCACTGACAGAACGCACACTATAAAAGTTGCAGGCTCCAAATCTGACTTCAAACCAGTGACAAGTGGAGTACCACAGGGTTCAGTCCTGGGACCTCTTCTGTTTGGTATCTACTTCTCTGAAGTACAGGCTAACACAGAAGGCCTCTGGCTAATCAAGTTCACAGATGACTGCAAACTAGGAACCATAGTTGAGTCCCCAAATGATGTGGACATCCTACAGAAGGGCCTCACTCAGACAGATGCCTGGTGTCCGAGGCATGGCCTCAAGCTCAATGACAAAAAGTGCATTGTCATCCCCTTTGGTAAAAACGCTGTACCCATGAACTACCACATAAATGGCAGTCTACTTAATGCCAAATGTGTGATAGGTGACCTTGGGACCCAGGTGGACAGTAGTCTCTCCTTTGATAATCACATCACAACAGTAGTCAGGAAATCCTTCCATGTTGCACACCTCATCACAAAAGGGCTCTCATCCAGGAAAAAAAAAATTATTGTTCCCCTCTACTCGGCACTCATTAGACCCATTATAGAGTACAATGCCCCTTTTGGAATGTACTTCACAAGACATCTGCAGCAGCTGGAAAGGCCATAGAAGTACCTCACAACGAGGATTACTGGCCTCAAACAGGTGCCCTACTCTGACAGTCTCAAAAAACTCCAGCTTTACTCTGTAGCATATCATCTACCCTGAGGAGATCTCTGCCTAACATATAAAACTATGTTAAACCCAGAACTGTTGGACATGCTACACCTAAAAAAATCCCAATCCTACCGAGCTACACGCTCTAGGGACCTAAACCTTGTCACCACAATAAATAGGCCACGCTGCAGGGATAGATTCCTGTCACAATGACTTCCTATACTCTGGAACAAGCTACCCATCCATGTCAAGCAAAGTTCTTCATTAGGACTCTTCAAGAAAAATCTTGATGAGTGGATGGGAAATAGGAAATACACCCCAGGGATCACTTTTGTGGCTCTGCTCAACAGGGGCACAAGAAATTAACTTTCTTGGGTGGCGTAAGCCAGGGAACCTTCATGGCTAGGCTTACTTAGGCCCTTGGGCTGATAGCCTAGTACCTACTTATGAACCTATGAACCTATGAGACTAAGGTGTCATACTGTAGTACTATTTTACTAAAGTTATAAATACTATAACCTTCTTTAACATATTTGTGTTTGTTGTTTTCATCCTGCTTAAGGGTCTATATTAAATAAACAAATGCTTAAAATGTAGAGTACGACATACTCGAACACTTTTAAGCGAATGTTCATTTAATCGATAGCTCGAAATGTCGTAATTCAGAATGTAGAAAAGTTTTGTTTGGCCAACTCCTCCTCCCATGTGCTGTTGAACGCTACACTAACTGAAAGCAATACAAACATGAATATGTACGAGATGCACTCATCATATTCGGGTACTTTCCTTCAATTTACAACAAGCAATGTACTTTTGTACCTCTTTTAAACCATGGTAATAACCTGTTCGTTTAATACGTAGTTCAGTATTTAATTCCTTTTGTGTTACTGCATGTCCTTCGGAAGCAGCAGAGCTAGTTATGTATATCTGTGTTGTAGTGATCATTGTGTTATGTTTACTTGTGTTTCGTTTTGCAGTTAGTATGTAAGTTAGTGTATTGTGATAGTTTCATGGTTAGACTTTGGTGTTTAGTTTTATTTACGGAATTCTTGGTTGAAGTAGTTTACATGACGTGATACGTGAGGTATTTTAGTGCTGGCCAAACAAAACATTTCAAAACTCCTATTTACGATATTTACAGTTGTCGATTACGTAAACGTTCGCTTAAAAGTGTTCGAGTATGTTGTACTCGACATTTTAAGCATTCATTTATTTAATATAGACCCCCTGCTTAATACGTTTTCCATCATTATCAAAGTTGGGGTGGGGTATAATGTCAGCATTTAGTATCACCCCCTCCCGCTTCTCCTTCCCCTCCAGAAAAATTTCTTCTGTTGATATTGATTTCCTGCCTTATTCCTGATTCTTTCTGACATCCGCAGAGGTAGATGTTCAGAAAAATCATTCAGTTCATTTACTTTCTCTACTATCTGCACAGTTTCATTTCTAGTATTTTCCAAATTCTCACTAAAATTAACATCATAATTATAATTTCTCACTTGCCCATACTTATCATTTGATTTGGGCTTAGGGTAACTTGAGTTGTTTTTATATTCATTAATATCTCTTTCTAACTTTCTTAACTTCCTTTTAACCAGTTCATCACTTATAACACCAATTTCCTTAATGATATTGTAATATGTTTCTTTTCAGAGGGAATAGTATGAATCAAGTCTTTCTTAACCTGCTAATTTCACATTTCTATTTCTTTTTTATATCTTTCTTTATTTCTATCATTCTTTTTCACAATAGCTTTCAGCATGTCCAATCCACATCTGTTAAAAATTCCCAACAATTCTTTGTGAAACAAACTACCAGAAATAACATTGTTAGGATATTTATCTATCCTTAAACCCTTTGGTACAATTCCTTTAATAATGCATTGTTTTAACTAGGAATTTTCAATGTCTAAAGTTCTAAATTTAAGCATAAACTTAGATAACTTATCTATTGTGGCTTTATATGAGTTAGTTACTTGGGGAACTTCACCAATATTGTCTCTAAATTTAGAAGTAAAGCTTAATTATAACCAGTTCTTAAGTTCCACTCTTCCATTTTGGGTTATGGCAGCATAGGTCTCTTTGTCTTGCCCAGGAGGAATTGAAGAAACCTCAGTTCCATCTGAGTCCAAATTACTCCTTAAAACTGCAGGTGTCTGAAAAAAAAATAATTTTCAATGACTACATTTTTGTATTTAGGACCAGGAAAATCTGTTTTACTTAATTCACTGTTCATCCTGTTATTTTCACACCGTTTGGATGCATTTGCATGGATAGCTTCCTGGTTACACCCTCCTTGCACTCTAGTCATCATTCCCACCATTGATTGGCTCAATGGGGTAAGGAGGTTGATAAACTGCACTAGCTGTTCAATCAGCTTGCGGGTCTGACCAATGTCATCTTCCCACACCTTAGTTCTATCTCTGTGCTGGTTTCTCCTTCCATAGCCAAGATAAATCCAATAAACTATGAATAAAACAGCAATAGCACCACAATTTCACTAAAACCAAGTCCATGGTGCTCAAGATAGATATCACCAGCAAAACAGATCCAGCTGAAGCAGTTTTAATAAAAAATAATGACACTCACATAAACACATACACATTAAAACAACAGCGTTTTCATTTCTGCCAAGTAGACTTCATCAGATGTGGATGGACAACTACAATGATGCTTTTGTACCCTCATAAAAAAACAAGTTAACCAAGAAAAGTGAACACATTTTTAACAAGCTGATTATCATAAAATTCATGAATTTTCATGACCTTATGGAGTTTCTAGACATTGTAAAACTTTTACATGAAAAATATGTAGCATTTTATTAGAAGAATAAATATTCAAATCATGAACTCTAAAATGGTTTAAAACACACTGCAAAATGTATAAAATGTACATGATTGATTTGTTTAGTCTTAAAATAAAGGAGTTTTTCATGAAACTAGGAGCCATAGTCAAGTCCCCAAATGATGTGGACATCCTACAGAAGGGCCTCACTGAGACAGATGCCTGGTGTCAGAGCCATGGCCTCAAGCTCAATGCCAAAAAGTGCAGTGTCATCCCCTTTGGTAAAAACTCTGTACCCATGAACTACCAAATAGGCAGCAATCTACTTAACACCAAATGCATGATAAGAGACCTTGGGACCCAGGTGGACAGTATTCTCTCCTTTAATAGTCACATCGCCACAGTATTCAGGAAGTCCTTCTATGTGGAACACCTCATCATAAAAGGGTTCTCATCCAGGAAAAAATAGGTCATTGTTCCCCTCTACTCATCACTCATTAGACCCATTATAGAGTACAACGCCCCTTTTGGAATGTACCTCACAAGACATTTGCAGAAGCTGGAAAGGCCACAGAAGTACCTCACAAAGAGGATCACTGGCCACAAACAAATGCCCTACACTGACTGCCTCAAAAAACTCCAGCTTTACACTGTAGCATATCGCCTACTCTGAGGTGATCTCTGCCTAACATATAAAGCTATGTCAAACCCAAAGCTGTTGGACATGCTACACCTAAAGAAATCCCAATCCCTCCGAGCTACACGCTCTAAGGACCTAAACCTTGTCACCACAATAAACAGGACATGCTGGAGGGATAGATTCCTGTCCCAGAGACTTCCTATACTCTGGAACAAGCTACCCATCTATGTCAAGCAAAGTTATCCATTAGCACTTTTCAAGAAAAATCTTGATAAGTGGATGGTAAATAGGAAATACACCCCAGGGATCACTTCTGTGTCTCTGCTGGACAGTGGCACAGGAAAATAACTTTCTTGGGTGGCATAAGCTATGGAACTTTGCTGGCTTGGCTTACATAGGCCATTGGGCCAATAGCCTAGTACCTACCTATGAACCTATGAAAACTTCCTGCATGGTGAAAAGCTGAAAAGCAAAAGAAGGAAATTCACCCCAGGGATCACTTCAGTCACCCTGCTAGACAGGGGTCCAGGGAAATAAATAGTGTGGGAAGAAATAGCCAGGGAATTGTTATGACTAGGCTTGTATAGGCGCTAGGGCTGATAGCCTAGTACCAACCTATGAACCTATAATGATCTGTCTCCCTCTAGTGGCCACAGTTTTAATCACACTTTCAGTTAAAAACACATTTAATCCAGGAAGATTCCAATGAAACTCAAGTTTTTGTTAAGTTTAAATTTAAATAAAAATGAGTTTGTTTAGAATTGAACTTCATAATTTAGCTGCTCTCATCTTCAATACAGGGGCTAGGAACACATTTTTATTTAAACCAGGTGGAGTGGTGACTTGTAAAGTTATTTGCCACCATAGCTTCCCATACTTCACCCTTTCTTCCCATTGCTCCCTCTTGCATCTTTTTTCACTTCTTCCAACACAAAAAATATAAACTTAGCTTTGGTGCATTCTAATGAGTGCTTAAAGAGAGCATTAGTTTCTTTCTTGTTCTGTATATCATAGCAGTGTTCATATATCCTTCTTTTCAATTTTCGTTCAGTTTTACCTATATAGAAGGACTGGCAATCTTCACACAATGCTAAATATACTAATCCACTGGATTCACAGTTAAAAACATTCTTGCTGGTTAACACTACATTTCTACTGCTTAAAAACAATTCTTCTCTATTAATAATGTACCTGCAATGTTGGCAGTGGCCACACTTATAGGTGCCCTTGTTTCTTTAGCTGTATGGTTTAAAATCATTTTCTGTAACATTTTTCACATTTGGCCAGTTCTTATACACAACATTTAATCTATCTTTTGAAATTCATTCTAAATCTGTAAGGTTTATAAACTTCTCCCATTCAAGTTTAATAATATGTCTTACAGTATCTATACTAGCATTATTCTACAAAACCATAACTTTACCAAAATTTTCCCTATGGTTTTGCTCAGTCTCTCAGCCCTCAGCTAGGGGCTCCCCTAGTATGGGTTTAAATCTCTCATGTCTGTTATCATTTACCTGTTTTTAGATTGCTTTATTAACTCATTTGGATAAACTTTTGCTCTGAATAAACCTTCCATTCATTTCCAAATTCAGTGTTACTAGAGGTCATCCTGCTAGCCATAATAAATTGTCCTTTGGCAATATTATTTTTATAATTGTAAGGATGTGCATTGTTGAAATGCAAATATGAATTTGAAAAGGTACTTTTTCTGTGCACCTTGGAATTTAACCTATCATTCTGTTTATAGATTTCAGTATCAAAATACAAAAGTTTTTCCTGGGAGATGTAAGTAATTTTGCGAAAAGGTGTGGTTTTGTTCAAAAAGTTTAAAAATTCATGCCAATTTTTTAATCACGCTTTCAATTAAAAACATTTAATCCAGCAAGAATCCAGTGTACCTCAAGTTTTACTTTAAGTTTAAATAAAAATAAAAATGAAATTGTTTAGATTTGAACTTTATAATTCAGCTGCTCTCGTCTTCAATACAGGGGCTAGGGACACATTATCATTTAAACCAGGTGGAGTTGTGGCTTGTAAAGTTATTTGCCACCATAGCTCACTGTACTCCACACTTTCTTCCAATTGCCCCCCTCTTGTTTCTTTTTTACTCCTTCCAATACAAAAAAATTAAATGTCACTTTGTTGCATTCTAATGAGTGCTTAAAGAGAGCATTAGTTTCTTTCTTGTTCTGTATGTCATAGCAGTGTTCATATATCCTTCTTTTCAATTTTCGTTCAGTTTTACCTATATAGAAGGACTGGGACTCTTCACACACTGCTAAATATACTAATCCACTGGATTCACAGTTAAAAAAATCCTTGCTGGTTAACACTATATTTCTACTACTTAAAAACAATTCTTCTCTATTAATAATGTACCTGCATCATTGGTAGCGGCCACACTTATATGTGCCCTTCTTTCTTTAGCTGTATGGTTTTAAATCATTTTCTATAACATTTTTCATGTTTGGGCAGATCTTATACACACATTTTAATCTAATCTATCTTTCGGAATTCGGTTGAAATTCATAAGGTTTATAACCTATTCCCATTCAAATTTAATAATATTTCTTACAGTGCCCACACTAGCATTTATATTCCAAAACCATAGCTTAACCAAAACTTTTGCCGTTGTTTTGCTCAGTCTCTAGTCCCTCAACTAGGGGCTCCCCAATTATGAGCTTAAATCTCCCATGGCTGTCATCATTTACCTGTTTTTTTGCTTGCTCTGTTAACTCATTTGGAAAACCTTTTACTCTGGATAAACCTTCCAAGAAATTACATTCATTTTCAAATTCAGTGTTACTAGAGGTCATCCTGCTAGTCATAATAAATCGACAATATTCTTTTTATAATGGTAAGGATGTGCACTGTTGAAACGTAAATATGAATTTGCAAAGGAACGTTTTCTGTTCACCTTGGAATTTAACCTACCATTCTCTTTATAGCTTTCAATATCAAGAAACTGAAGTTTTTCCTGGGAGATGTTATAAGTAAATCTCAGAAAAGGAATGGTTTTGTTCAAAAAGTTTAAAAATTCATGTATTTTATCAATGTTGTCAGTCCACAGGACACAAATGTTGTCCAAAAATCTCCTGTACATAATCCAACAGTCCCTGTAAATGGAATCCAGGACATATTTTTCTTAGAACTTTGCAGGCACTAAGTTTGCATAAGTTGGGGTGCATGCTGCGCCCAATTGTACCCCCTTGATTTGATAGTATAGTTCACCTTTGAAATAAATGAAGTTGTATTTCAACAGCAATTCCACTAAACTTAAGGAGACTAATTTCTCATTTTGTGTTAGCTGTCCATCCTCAACCAGGATCTCCTTTAACATTTGCATCCTTTCTCTATGGGGAATGCTGGAGAATAAATCTATTACATGTACTGTAACGAACAACACATCTTCTCTATGCAAATCATTGTTTATATCTCTCAAAAAATCCCAGAAAATCCCTCAGTATAGTCTTCTTTTTCAACCATAACATATTTAATTTCAAATACACATATTTCGCTAGGGGTAATGTTTTTGAACCCTCAGCAGAGACTATGTGTCTAAGTGGGATCTGTGTCTTTTTTGTGGATTTTTGGTATTCCAAAAATCAAGAGTATTCTATGTTTCTCTACTTTAAGATAAGTGTATGTGTTACTATCTATCAAACCTTCCATTAACATATCTGTGAGATCTGAGTCCACTCTTCTGCATGATATATTAACATCATTTGTTGATACATTTACATATTTGTTAGTGTCATCCATATTTCATTCATTTTACCTTTATAAATTAAGGTATCCATTAGAATGGTCCCTCCTCTCTTATCTGGTTTCATACCCTTGTTTCTCTATTATTTTTAAGTTTTTCTAGAACACTTCTCTATTTAAGGTTTAAATTAGCTTTATACTAAACCATAGAGAATTATTTTCTTATCTCACCTTCTACAATGTGTTCAAAATGTTTTATTTGAGGGTGTAGGGGTGGGTTGAAAGTGTTTTTTTTATTTATTTCTTTGTTGCTTGTAGTATTCTCCTACAGTAGCAATAAACTCAAATTAATGTTCCTGGTAAATAGTTTAACATCTATTCAAGTTTTAGGTAAATCTCCTTTCTTCAAGGGTATAAATGTTATCCCTTTGGACAGGAGACTAAAGTGTTCATCCTGTAGTACTATTTTTCTAAGCTTATAAGTACTATAACCTTCCTTAATGTATTTGTGTTTTTTGTTTTCATCCTGCTTAATATGTTCTCCATCATTATCCAAGTTGGGATGGGTATAATGTCAGCATTTAATATCTCCCCCTCCCCCTTCTCTCTCCCCTCCAGAAAAAAATTCTTCTGTTGATATTGATTTCCTGCCTTATTCCTGATTCTTTCTGATCTTTGCAGAGGAAGATGTTCAGAAACATCATCCAGTTCATTTACCTGCTCTCCTATCTGCACAGTTTCATTGCTATTATTTTCTAAATTCTCACTAAAATTAACATCATAGTTATACTTTCTCACTTAGCCATACCTAATATTTGATTTGGGCTTAGGGTAACGAGTTTTTTTATATTCATTAATACCTCTTTCTAACTTTCATAACTTCCTTTTAACCAGTTCATCACTTTTAACACCAATTTCCTCTCTGATATTGTAATATTTTTTCCAGAGGGAATAGTATGAATCAAGTCATTCATAACCTGCTCATTTAACATTTCTATTTCCTTTTGTATATCTTCCTTTATTCTGTCATTCTCTTTCACAATAGCTTTCAGTGTGTCCAATCCACATATGCTAAAACTTTCCAACAATTCTTTGTGAAACAAACTACCAGAAATAACATTATTAAAATATTTATATATCCTTAAGCCCTTTGGTACAATTCCTTCTATAATACATTGTTTTCAATAGGAATTTTCAATGTCCAAAGTTCTAAATTTAAGCATAAGCTTAGATAACTTATCTATTTTGGTTTTATATGAGTCAGTTACTTGGGGAACTTCATCCATATTGTCTCTAAATTTAGAAGCAAAGATTACTTTTAACCAGTCTTCAAGTTCCACTCTTCCATTTTGAGTTATGGCAGCATTGGTCTCTCGATCTTGACATGGAGGAATTGAAGAAACCCCAGTTCCATATGAGTTCAAATTACTCCTTAAAACTGCAGGTGTCTGAAAAAAAATTCATTTATAAATGACTACATTACTGTTGTTAGGACCAGGAATGTCTGTTTTACTTAATTCAATGTTCATCCATTTATTTTTGCACCATTTGGGTGGATTTGCATGGATAGCTTCCTGGTTACACCCTCCTTGCACTCTAGTCATCATTCCCACTATTGATTGGCTCAATGGGGTAAGGCGGTTGATAAACTGCGATAGATGCCCAATCAGCTTGCTGGTCTGACCGGTGTCATGTTTCTCACCCCTTCCTTCTATATCTGTGCTGGTTTCTCCTTCCATAGCCAAGATAAATCCAATAATTTACAAAAAAATAGCAAAAGCACCACACTTTCACTAAAACCAAGTCTAAAGTTCTTAGGAAAGATATCACCAGCAACACAGATCCAGCTGAAGCAGTTTTGATAAAAAATAACACTCACATAAATGCATACACTTTAAAACAACAGCTTTTTCTTTTCTACCAAGTAGACTTCATCAGATGTAGATGTACAACTACAATGATGCTTTCATACCATCATAAAACACAAGTTAACCAGAAAAATTGGACAAATGATTAAAACGCTGATTATTATAAAATTCATGAATATTCACAACCTTATGGAGTTTCGAGACAGTGTAAAACTTTTACATGAAAAAATATATAACATTTTATTAAAAGAATAAATATTCAAATCATGAACTCTAAAATGGTTTAGAGCACACTGCAAAATGTATAAAATGTACATCATTGATTTGTTTAATCTTAAAATAAAGGAGTTTTACATAAAAACTTCCTGCATGGTGAAAAGCTGAAAAGCAGAATTATAATGATCAGACTCCCTCTAGTGTCCAAAGTTTTAATCACACTTTCAATTAAAAACATTTAATCCAGCAAGAATCCAGATTACCTCAAATTTTACTTTAAGTTTAAATAAAAATAAAAATGAGTTTGTTTAGATTTGAACTTCATACTTTAGCTGCTCTCATCTTCAATTCAGGGGCTAGGGACACATTCTCATTTAAACCAGGTGGTGTGGTGGCTTGTAAAGCTATTTGCCACCATAGCTCCCTGTATTCCACCGTTTCTTCCCATTGCCCCCCTCTTGCTTCTTTTTCACTCCTTCCAACACAAAAAATGTAAACCTCACTTTGGTGCATTCTCATGAGTGCTTAAAGAGATCATTAGTTTATTTCTTGTTCTGTATATCATATCAGTGTTCATATATCCTTCTATTCAATTTTCATTCAGTTTTACCTTTATAGAAGGACTGGCACTCTTCACACACTGCTAAATATACTAATCCACTGGATTCACAGGTAAAAAATTCCTTGCTGGTTAACACTATATTTCTCCTACTTAAAACAATTCTTCTCTATTAATAATGTACCTACATTGTTGACAGCGGCCACTCTCATAGGTGCCCTTCTTTCTTGAGCTGTATAGTCTAAAATTATTTTCTATAACATTTTTCATGTTTGGGCAGTTGTTATACACAAATTTTAATCTATCTTTTGAAATTCGATCGAAATCCATAAGGTTTATAACCTTTTCCCTTTCAAATTTTATATTTCTTACAGTGCCCACACTAGCATTTATATTCCAAAACCATAGCTTTACCAAAATTTTTGCCGTGGTTTTGCTCAGTCTCTAGCCCCTCAACTAGGGGATCCCCTATTATGGATTTAAATCTGCCATGACTGTCATCACTTACCTGTTTTTTCGATTGCTCCGTTAACTCATTTGAAAAACCTTTTGCTCTGAATAAACCTTCCAAGAAATTACATTCATTTTCAAATTCAGTGTTACTAGAGGTCATCCTGCTAGTCATAATAAATTGACAATATTCTTTTTATAATGATAAGGATGTGCACTGTTGAAACGTAAATATGAATTTAAAAAGGAACTTTTTCTGTGCACCTTGGAATTTAACCTACTATTCTCTTTATAGATTTCAATATCAAGATACTGAAGTTTTTTCCTGGGAGATGTTATAAGTAAATCTCAGAAAATGTGTGGTTTTGTTCAAAAGTTTAAAAATCATGTATTTTATCAATGTTTTCAGTCCACAGGACACAGATGTTGTCCAAAAATCTCCTGTACATAATCCAGCAGTTCCTGTAAATGGAACCCAGGATATATTTTTCTTAGAAATTTGCAAGCACTAAGTTTGCATAAGTTGGGGCGCATGCTGCGCCCACTGGTACCCACTTGATTTGATAGTATAGTTCATCTTTGAAATAAATGAAGTTGCATTTCAACACCAACTCCAGTAAACTTAAGCAGACTCATTTCTCATTCTGTGTTAGCTGTCCATCCTCAACTAGGATCTCCTTTAACATTTGCATCCTTTCTCTATGGGGAATGCTGGAGAATAAATCTATTACATGTACTGTAATAAACAACACATCTTCTCTTTACAAATCTTTGTTTCTATCTCTCAAGAAATCCTAGGAATCCCTCAGTATATTCTTCCTTTTCAACCATAACATCTTTAATTTCAAATACACATATTTTGCTAGGGGTAGTGTTTTGAACCCGAAGCAGAGACTATCACCTGGATTCATTAATCCTACATGTAAGACTTAATAAGTCTTACTCGGAGGCTGCAGTTGAACGGTTTGATGTCAGTGTGCCATGAATATTCATGAGGGCACGCTGACTCAACCGTAACTCTTACACGGACTGAGTAGGAAAGCAGGGGGCGTGTCCGACTGCCGAACAGTCTAAATGTGCACACCCCTGCAAGGTTTTAAAAAGCATAATGTCAACACACAACAGCGAGTTTGTTCAAATGTACTTGCACCCAATACCACACTCCCTGACACTGTAAACCCCCATCACACTTATATAAAGTATCTCGATCTTGACATGGAGGAATTGAAGAAACCCCAGTTCCATATGAGTTCAAATTACTCCTTAAAACTGCAGGTGTCTGAAAAAAAAATTCATTTATAAATGACTACATTACTGTTGTTAGGACCAGGAATGTCTGTTTTACTTAATTCAATGTTCATCCATTTATTTTTGCACCATTTGGGTGGATTTGCATGGATAGCTTCCTGGTTACACCCTCCTTGCACTCTAGTCATCATTCCCACTATTGATTGGCTCAATGGGGTAAGGCGGTTGATAAACTGCGATAGATGCCCAATCAGCTTGCTGGTCTGACCGGTGTCATGTTTCTCACCCCTTCCTTCTATATCTGTGCTGGTTTCTCCTTCCATAGCCAAGATAAATCCAATAATTTACAAAAAAATAGCAAAAGCACCACACTTTCACTAAAACCAAGTCTAAAGTTCTTAGGAAAGATATCACCAGCAACACAGATCCAGCTGAAGCAGTTTTGATAAAAAATAACACTCACATAAATGCATACACTTTAAAACAACAGCTTTTCTTTTCTACCAAGTAGACTTCATCAGATGTGGATAGACAACTACAGTGATGCTTTTATACCCTCATAAAACACAAGTTAACCAAGAAAATTGGACAAATTATTAAAAAGCTGATTATTATAAAATTCATAAATATTCATGGCCTTATGGAGTTTCTAGACAGTGGAAAACGTTTACATTAAAAAAAATATAACATTTTATTTAAAGAATAAGTATTCAAATCATGAACTCTAAAATGGTTTAAAACACACTTCAAAATGTATAAAATGTACATGATTGATTTGTTTAATCTTAAAATAAAGGAAGTTTACATCATAACTTCCTGCATGCTGAAAAGCTGAAAAGCAGTAATGATCAGGCTCCCTCTAGTTGTGAAAGTTTTAATCACACTTTCAATTAAAAAAAATTAATCCAGCAAAAATCCAGTGTACCTCACATTTTACTTTAAGTTTAAATAAAAATAAAAATGAAGTGGTTTAGATTTGAACTTCATAATTTAGCTGCTCTCATCTTCAATACACGAACTAGGACACATTGTCATTTAAACCAGGTGGTGTGGTGGCTTGTAAAGCTATTTGCCACCAGAACTCCCTCTACTCTATCCTTTCTTCTCATTGCCCCCCTCTTGCTTCTTTTTTCACTCCTTCAAACACATAAATTGTAAACTTCACTTTGGTGCATTCTCATGAGTGCTTAAAGAGATCATTAGTTTATTTCTTGTTCTGTATATCATATCAGTGTTCATATATCCTTCTATTCAATTTTCATTCAGTTTTACCTTTATAGAAGGACTGGCACTCTTCACACACTGCTAAATATACTAATCCACTGGATTCACAGGTAAAAAATTCCTTGCTGGTTAACACTATATTTCTCCTACTTAAAACAATTCTTCTCTATTAATAATGTACCTACATTGTTGACAGCGGCCACTCTCATAGGTGCCCTTCTTTCTTGAGCTGTATAGTCTAAAATTATTTTCTATAACATTTTTCATGTTTGGGCAGTTGTTATACACAAATTTTAATCTATCTTTTGAAATTCGATCGAAATCCATAAGGTTTATAACCTTTTCCCTTTCAAATTTTATATTTCTTACAGTGCCCACACTAGCATTTATATTCCAAAACCATAGCTTTACCAAAATTTTTGCCGTGGTTTTGCTCAGTCTCTAGCCCCTCAACTAGGGGATCCCCTATTATGGATTTAAATCTGCCATGACTGTCATCACTTACCTGTTTTTTCGCTTGCTCTGTTAACTCATTTGAAAAACCTTTTGCTCGGAATAAACCTTCCAAGAAATTACATTCATTTTCAAATTCAGTGTTACTAGAGGTCATCCTGCTAGTCATAATAAATTGACAATATTCTTTTTATAATGATAAGGATGTGCACTGTTGAAACGTAAATATGAATTTAAAAAGGAACTTTTTCTGTGCACCTTGGAATTTAACCTACTATTCTCTTTATAGATTTCAATATCAAGATACTGAAGTTTTTTCCTGGGAGATGTTATAAGTAAATCTCAGAAAATGTGTGGTTTTGTTCAAAAAGTTTAAAAAATCATGTATTTTATCAATGTTTTCAGTCCACAGGACACAGATGTTGTCCAAAAATCTCCTGTACATAATCCAGCAGTTCCTGTAAATGGAATCTAGGATATATTTTTTTTAGAAATTTGCAAGCACTAAGTTTGCATAAGTTGGGGCGCATGCTGCGCCCACTGGTACCCACTTGATTTGATAGTATAGTTCATCTTTGAAATAAATGAAGTTGCATTTCAACACCAACTCCAGTAAACTTAAGCAGACTCATTTCTCATTCTGTGTTAGCTGTCCATCCTCAACTAGGATCTCCTTTAACATTTGCATCCTTTCTCTATGGGGAATGCTGGAGAATAAATCTATTACATGTACTGTAATAAACAACACATCTTCTCTTTACAAATCTTTGTTTCTATCTCTCAAGAAATCCTAGGAATCCCTCAGTATATTCTTCCTTTTCAACCATAACATCTTTAATTTCAAATACACATATTTTGCTAGGGGTAGTGTTTTTGAACCCGAAGCAGAGACTATCACCTGGATTCATTAATCCTACATGTAAGACTTAATAAGTCTTACTCGGAGGCTGCAGTTGAACGGTTTGATGTCAGTGTGCCATGAATATTCATGAGGGCACGCTGACTCAACCGTAACTCTTACACGGACTGAGTAGGAAAGCAGGGGGCGTGTCCGACTGCCGAACAGTCTAAATGTGCACACCCCTGCAAGGTTTTAAAAAGCATAATGTCAACACACAACAGCGAGTTTGTTCAAATGTACTTGCACCCAATACCACACTCCCTGACACTGTAAACCCCCATCACACTTATATAAAGTAAATAATTATATATATATATTTTTAAATCCACGATATAGCTGCCCGTATTTGCGCGTGTGTGCTTGGGTGTGCCCATTACTTAGATAGAGTTAGCAATTCTGACATGGAAGAGCATAAGAAAGAATGTTTATGTAAATCACACCAAATTGCAATAGCATAATGGTAGAGCATATGCACAAAGAAAAGGCATTAACGGTTCGAGTCCCACCACTCCCCTTCTTATTTATGTTTTAAATAAGTATTTGAAATAATACCAGACATATATGATTAAAATTTTATTAAAAGCAGTGACATGGCCAATGTAGCAGTGAACAAAATATATATTTTTAAAGGACCCAGATATATAATAGCCTGCTGTTAAGCAATGCTTTATATAGCTAAATACAGGTGCCCATAGTTTAATAGCGCTTTACCCAGCTAAACAGAGTTGCCCATAGTTTAATAGCACTTCACCCAGCTAAACAGAGTTGCCCATAGTTTAATAGCGCTTTACCCAGCGCAATAGAGTTGCCCAAAGTTTAAAAGTGCTTTACCCAGCGCAATGTGTTTGCGCGGATGTGTGCGCCGCACCAACCAGGGCACCGTAGGGCACCGTGGAGCAACGTAGAGCTAAGTTGCTTAAATGCAGCCACACCCCCTAGCCTGTCTAGACATTATTAAAATAAAAGAATGACAAGGTTTGAACCCAGGACCCTTTGCATCATAATCAAAGTACAGAACCACTAAGCCATGACAAAATAGGCGAAGCAGCCACTATTAACATTCATAAACTTACGAATGGTAGTTTAACCATTACTAAGCAGGTCTGCAGTCAGCCAAGAATTTTACAAAACAGCCAATCACAAAAAAGTGTGGGAAATGCAGCATATTTAAGCCCCATAGGTGGGAATACTCATCATAACTGATTGTAGCTCACATTTGCAGTCAGAATGGCAGGTGCAGGAGAGAGTTCACGCTTCCGAGTGCAATGTTGGGGCATTGAGGAGTCCAAATACATGGTTTGGCTCCTTGTCCACCATTACGAGTCAAGACTCCTGCAGGGCCAGTTCCAAGGGATGGAGTACAAGGCAGAGGCTTGGAACCGGTTAGCTCGTGACCTCACCAGTGCCACAGGCATTCCGCGGACTGGTGAGCAGGTCCATCACCACCACGCAGACCTGAAGAGATGAAAGCAGGACCGCCTGAACCAGTGGATACAGGAAGCCCATGGGATGCAGAATGCCCCACAACTGAGTATGTAGCCATGGAATGCAGTATGTAAGAATTGATAATGGAGTATGTATAACGGATAGGTATGTCTCAATATCCCTTCATTTACTTTACAGCTGCAGGTGACCATGCTACGAATCAGCAAGCCTATGCTGATAGGCTGCTAAGGCTGCGCCACCAGGCAGGTTAGTGATTATTCTGCATGTATTTTTATATAAAATATGGGAGAGAGCATGAAAGAAAGTGTTGTAGTCCAATAAGTGAAAATACAAAAAGTGGCAAAAAGATTGCTCTCTACCGAAAGCGCTTACTTCTAAATAAAACCGATTATATTCTTGCTATCGTTTGTGCAGAATTTGTGTTCCAGGTCTCCAGCTTTGCTCGCTTTTTGCCACTTTTTGTATTTTCACTAGTTTGGTCTTTTTGGATTTGTTGTAGTCCAATAAAACAGCCATAGAATTGCCTGAATAAGTCCTCTGCATGTACTGTCAGATAAAAACGTCAGAGAGGCAGAAAAAGAGTCTAGTAACCCATTAAGAAAGGTAACATATGTCTGGAATAATATGTCTGCAGGCACTGTCATATAACATAAGTGAGTGAGCATGAAAAAAGATTGTTCTAACCTATTAATAAAGGTATAATATGTCTTGAACATGTCTGCCATAAACACCGTTAAAACAACTAAAGGAGTGAGCCTGTGGAAAAGTGTGCAATGTCATTAATAAAGGTCTAAAACCCAGAGTGTGTCTGTGTCACAGAGTTTGAAATGTTGTTGTACCCTTGCATTATACAAACAGTACTGTTTGAAAATGTGCTGGCAACCCAGAGTTATGCAGTCCCATATAAAGTGGGTGATGGAAGTGCTAGTAGCTGTGAAACATATATACAGTCCACAATAGTCAGTTACTGGCTGGCATGAATAAGTAAACCTGGCACATGTGTAGCATGTAATTATTCACCAGAAATGTGAGTGTGTGTCAAGAAATGCAGGGTTCTGTACAAATTGAAGTGAAAATGTCATGTGAAAACATCCCAGATATGTAGGCATGGCATGGATTGAACACCAGTGTTGATACTGCAGTGCCATACCCCATTCCAAAACACCTTATGCAGTAACTGCTGCATAAGTTGTAGCCTGCCTAACACTGATGGTGTCAGAAGGGTACATGGGACACAGGTGGACAGTAGGCTCCCCTTTGATAATCACAGTGCCACAGTGATAATGTAATCTGTCTACGTGGTACGTGTCATCACAAAAGGTGTGTCATCTAGGGAAATATAGGTCGGTGTTCCCCTCTACTCATCACAATGCCCCATGTGGTATGTACCTCACATGACAACTACAGCAAGTGGAAAGGCCGCAGATATACCTAACAAAGAGTAATACTGCTATCAAACACATGCCCTATGCAGACTGACTCACAAACCACAGCTAGAGTGCGTTGCATACTGCCCACCCAGAGGTTACCACTGCCAGACATACAGAGGTATGTCACACCCATAGCAGTCGGCCAACCACCATGACAACACCTCACAATCCCTCTGGGCTACATGACCTAGGGCCCTAATCCTTGCCACCTCAATAAACAGCACATGCTGGAGGTACAGGTTCCTATCCACAAATATGCCATACTCTGGACTAAACCACCGAGCATGAACAAACAAGGCTCCTCATTAGCAGATGTCATACATACCCCTGATGATTGTTTTGGAGATAGGTAATATGCCCTGGGAGTCACCTCTGTGTATCCGGGTGACAGGAGCAAGTGAAATCACATTACCTGTGTGTCAAAGGCCAGGGTAGCATATGGCTAGGCTGCTCTAGGCCCTAGGGCCAATAGCGTATTACCTACCTATGACACAATGCACACACACATGTACTCAGTACAATACATGCTATGTGACATGGAATGAGTGTGACAGTGACTGCGTGCAAAGTTTGTAAAGGTGTGATAGCTTAGTGTGAGGTTATGTCTGTCATGGTAGTTTGTGTCCTAGGTGTGAGGCTGGAGAAAGATGTGTCAGTTATTGGGATGCAGACATAATGGGATGGCATATGTTGTGACCTAGTTCGTTGTGCACGACTGTGGTGTCCCAAAGTAGGCTGAAGCAATACATGTATGCTCAGTAAGTGGTACTGCTGGTGACTCCAGCTCACATATGAACTGTTGTACTACCTGAAGCTGTAGGCCTAAACAGCACAGTATGGTGTATGTTCACAGTCCCTGGTAACACTGTTTTGTGTGTTTCCTGTAGTCTGCACAGATTACATACCACAGGCATAGGTATCTGTAAGTAGGGGCACACAGTACTATAATGTACACAGGTAATGCTCATCTGTGTCGGCATACATCTGTGTGCTGTATGTATGTCTGATGTGTGTTTAATGATGCCTGTACCATGCCCGCAATGACATGTGTGTTACAGGGTATGTGTGTGTGTACCTAGCAACATGTATACTCTGTTACAGCAGTATGCCAGCTATATTAACAACCGTGCACATATGTTAGGTAGGGGTATGGCATCAAAGACTAGGGTGGTTTACCGATAATACTGCAAATGTACATGACATTCATTGCATTGGATGACATATTTCTTCATGCATTAGCTTGATATATATACCCCTGGGGCGAGGTTGTGTATTGTATCCCAAACAGTGTGCCGACTACTGGTGTATACTGGTGTGTTATATGGAGTGTTGCAGGCACTGTCAGACAGTTGTGGGTTGAGCACTGATATGTGGTATTGAATGTGTGTATCCTCTGATAGACAGATAGATGCTATATATGGCAGTTAAGTGATATCTGTACTTCATAATGTTAAGTGTGCCACATGACATGCTCACACATACCATTTAATTGTTTTCCAGGGTTATGGCTCATCAATGTAATCCATCATATTCAGCTGCGGAGGAGCAGGAAATTCTGAACAGCCTGGTACAGCACTATAACCTGCTTTTTTCCAGGGCCAGCCAGCACCAGCATGACCGTACTGTACTGTGGCAAGACCTTGTTCACAGGGTAAATGACATAGGCATGCATAACTGGACATATGAGCAGGTACGCTATCACTGCAGTGATTTAATTAGACATGTCCGGTGGCATGCATCTGATATCCATAGGCAACAGCTTGCCACAGGTGGTGGGGCGGCCATACATCCCCCCTCACCAGAGTGGAGGAGCAGCTCCTAAGCATGGTGGCTCCTGGCCTACAGCAGCAACAGCATCACACATGTGTTATCATGGAGGCCGGAGCCACCCAGCAGGATGACGGAGCAGCAGGTAATATGCCCTAGCTGTAGACTACCATTACCTGTATTGTTAGAATATGTATATGTGAGATGTGTATACTGATATTTGGAATAGTATCCGTACACCTGTGACTGTTGACTGTTGTTCCACTGTCGTTTAGCACACTCACAGTAGCAATGCCACAGTTGTGGCCACTGACAAACTATGTCATATTCTTCTAGGTCCCTCTGGTGTGACAGCAGGGCAGAAAATACATGCTGGTGAGTGTGTTAACACTTTAATATTGGTAATGAAATGTGCATGTCATAGGTGAGGTGTAGGCCATGTACACGTAACACACCTACTCATAATGCATGCTCTGCATGTTTGCTATGAGACATCAATCATCTCAGTAAAGTCAGTAGCTGCCTCAGTCACATGCAATGCACAGTGCAGCAGACACAATTGTGGCAACACTGTACTGCACATTGAATATGCATAGTTGCTACAGCTGTACACAACAGAACACGTTTATCATACGCAGTACACGAAAACATGCTACATTTGGCATTACCACACACCCGCTGTAAGATCACACTTCAGTATCCCACATGTCATGCACACACACATGATGTACCTCAGGTGTAGAGGCCTATCATGGGGCTGTGCAACATTCTGCAACACATAACACAGTCATGTTAGGCAATGCTCCCTATTGGGCACCTCCCACACCCATGTACAAGGTGGCTGTGTAATTGTGAATGTAGCCACGGCACTGCAGTTCAGGTACAGCATGCTAGGCGGTGGTCTTGCACACATTAGTAGCTGTGAGTGACCACAAGATGCATGTTGATGATGGCACAGTGTACTACACCCCGTCCCATTACAGTGACCACAGTACTACTCATAGCAGTCACTGCTTTGCACCTCAGTGTTGTGTGTGTGCAGACATATGCACCTATACACAATATGCATAGCATGTTGTCTGTGTGCTTACATATGCCAGTATACACAATATGCACAACAGTCACCATCCACACAAAGTGTCACATATATGTCCTGGAATGCTAGTGGGTGTATAGGTCACTTGACACAGATTGGGTATGTGTGGTGTTTAATGTTGCAGTCATGTAGCATGCCATGCCATGTCTGGCACCCACATATCTGCAATATGTCCCACACTCACCATAACCACTGTACACTGGCCATATTGAGCATTGGGATTCCTTCACGTCAACATGCACCGCACATCTCATGTGTGTACATAGCATGCATGTGCTACACCTGTGCCCACTATTATCTGCTATGGACACAGACACTGCACTCAGACATGGATATCTATGTGTCACACAGATAACACTTGCAGCCATGGCATGTATACTTGTGAATGATGGTGCACAGGGCATTGCAGAGCTGATAATACCTGCACAGCAATGTTGTGTCCATGTACACATTGTGTTCCAGGGTGTAGCCAATCACTGAATAACTACACAGTTGCATCAAAGCCATGTATACTGCCATTTAATAGGGGCATCTATACTTGCACTGCATGGTCTTGTGCAACACATATTCTGCATGCAGACATGTGTGTATTGACTGTCTACCATGAGATACTGACACCCACCTTCACCCACTATAGAGTATGTGTTGGATTGCTGGTATGTGTGTGTATGTGCTGTAGTGAGGTGTGTATTAGTGTTCATGTGTGCATGTGTGCATGTGTTCATGTGTGCATGTGTCCATGTGTGCATGTGTTCATGTGTGCATGTGTTCATGTGTGCATGTGTTCATGTGTGCATGTGTGCATGTGTGCATGTGCAGACCGTAAAGTGTGTTTCCTGTCTTCCTCTCACAGGTGCTGAGTTAGGGGTTGGCAAAAGCAGCAGGCAACCTGAAGCCACTGCCACAAATAGTGGTGATGATGACACATGTATATTGGCACAGGAAGATTTGACAGGGTCTGTCGTTGGTCCACCAATCGACAGTACACAGCGTTCAACCCCATCTATGCACACACTCATACTGTCAATACATCCCTCACCACCAATGGCCATAGGCGAGGGACAGCATACAGTTGGCATTGACCAGGAGAGTGTGGTACCCATGGCACTTGCATCCCCTCACAGCAGCCATAGCCATAGACCTGGAATGGTACCACATAGGCGGAGGTTCAGTGATTCTTGGGGGAGCACCACTGGTCGTATTGCCCCTGGCAGGCGTGCCCTCATAGGTATTATGATGACCAGTATGTTCCGGGCTGTAATGCAGGCTCAGGCACATATGGAACGGTACACCAGGCAGGGACTTAGGGCGCAGAGGGCACATTACACCGCTATCAATGACAGCATCCATGACCTTGCTGGTACTATCCGGACTTACACCGAGGTCATTGATAGACATTGGGGGGAGACATTAGATGCCCTCCACAGCATGTCTTCCATGAGCCAGGACCGTGCGGGACGGTTGCGACGTCGATGCGGATGCATGCCAGCAATAGCAACAGCTGGCAGTGGTCGTGGACGGCCCACAGTTCACAGCCACTCCCGTAGTGGCAGTACCAGCCCCAGCAATGCTGGGGCTGGCCTGTCCATTGACCTTTCCAGTAGACCACGTGCACGTGGCTCTGGCCAGTCCCAGCAGGGACATGGGTCCAGTCATCATACCTCTGCCTCTGATGACAGTACCCAGTCAGGGTTGGTACCCGATACTGTCCGTAGCACCCCTGCCAGGCACAGGTACTGTGTCTGTGGCCAGAGACAGTGATCTGTACAGCCTAGCAGGTACAGTCTGTGGCTGTCCCACAAACTACCGTATATGGCAGTCACATGGTGGAGGTGTGTGCATGCAGACACACACACATTAACTAAACAACTAGGGCTCACACATACACACACACATTACATCAACATTGGCCCATGCTGTACTGTTGTCCCACACACACACACACACACACACACACACACACACACACACACACACACACACACATACACACACACACAGACATGCCAATTGGATGGGTCAATGTCAGGCTCTGGCAAACAACATAATGCCCTGTGCATATGATGATACCTGTGTCGCCTCCTGTCATCTGCATCATTGACGGAGGGACAGGCTAACATGGTGCTGATGCACAGGGTGACACTATAGCAGTGTAGCAATAATAGCAAGTTGTCAACAAGGAAGTGTAACAACATCCTTGTAGGTATATCTGAGCAGACATTATGCATCAAAGTTCTGATTGTCAGTGTAGCAATGTTTACACCACTGTTAGGTCTGAGTATGTATTGTCCACTCATGTGCCACTTGGCTGAAGTGTAATGTGTTGCCAGCATGTGTTAGTGAGTGGACAGTATGTGTGTGATGTGTGCAGTATGATTAGCAAGTGTACATCTGTGAACATGGTGGGTGCGCACTGTCTGCATGTACATGCATAGTGGACACATGGGACGTGTGGCATACCCTGTTGTACACATTGTTAACATCTCATAGTATCTTTCAAAGGCAAGTATGCATTCTACTACAGTTGTGTACTAACATGGGTAGACCTGTGTATGACATGGGTTGATACTATGCTGTGGGTGATACCATTAATATCTGTCAATGATTTGTGGTCTGGTAGTATACACAACCTCAACAGCATGACTATAAGCAATCATTGGATGATGTCCTGACAAATGACACACAGTAGTAGGGAACCCAGTAACAATTGGATCCTTCCGGTGCTACACTATAACACTAACCAGTGGTAATGACCGCCACCCATTCCTGTGACCACACCTGTTTGGCATATAGCCCCCTTAGGCACATGCAGACACACTAGGGATGTGTCCATCCAAATCTGGAAATGCATGGATTGGCCTACAATGCATTCCCTGGATGGGATGCATATCCTACACAAGGGTATCCTACAGACAGATACCTGTTGTCTGATACATGCTGTATAGCAGTAAGCCGACTATGGCATAGTCATCCTCATGTACTATACATACTATCCCGTCAGTACCACACAGGTGGTAGCCTTCAACATGTATGTTGGGTACCAATGTGTACATACAGCCTCATGTTATGTCATGTGTCCCTTGGTATCCACATATCCATAGGTATTGTGGAGTCCCAAGGTGCATCACATAAGACATTAGAGGCCTGAATGCATATCCACAAGGCAGTCATACACCTATAAAGACTGTCCATTCTTGGCAGTCTTTGTTGTGTATGACCATGTCTGACATATACCCCAGGCATATACCCTTACTCACACTACTCTTAAGTAACTGTCATGGGTGTGTGTGCCACAGATGACCTTGGCCACAGAACATGACAGTGGACGGCCTTGTCACATACATACATATGTGACCTATGATCTGACAAGCAGCGGCACAACCTCTCAATGGAAACAAATGTATTCATGTAGTATGCAGGCTTCACACCTATGTACTGACTGAGGGGACATGTACACATATACATTTGCCACGCAGATACGTGATGTGTGCAATGCACTTACTGTTGTAATCATACTATGTCATACCATAGTAAAAGCAAAACCAACACCGCATTGAACAACAGTGACACACACACAGTCAGCATTTGCAGAATTTAAACCCCTACCTAGCTATGTTATGATACTACAGGGAGACACATTAACATGGCATGCTATTTACTTTACTGGCTGGAATGTACCTCTTTTAGTGAGTTTTCCCAGTCTCCAAAAAGGGGACACCTCTCAAAGGAAACTGCACACATTCCCCCCCACCCACACTCACTCTTTGCAGGATTGAAACCCCTTCATAGCTATGTTATGATACTAGAGGTCGATGCAGTAACATGGTGCGCTATTTGCTTTACGGGGTGGTTTTCCTTCTCCGGCTGTATTTGTAGGATGGTGACATCATCAGTCTTTCCAAAGAGGAATGTACCTCTTTTAGTGTGTTTTCCCAGTCTCCAAAAAGGGCACTCCTTTCAAAGACAATTGCACACCCCCCCCCCACACACAGTGTTTGCAGGATTCAAACCCGTACCTAACTATGTTATGATACTACAGGGAAACACATTAACATGGCGGGATATTTGCTTTACTGGCTGGGATCCCTTCTGCTGTATTTGTAGGATGGTGACATCATCAGTCTTTCCAAAGAGGAATGTACCTCTTTTAGTGTGTTTTCCCAGTCTCCAAAAAGGGCACTCCTTTCAAAGACAATTGCACACCCCCCCCACACACAGTGTTTGCAGGATTCAAACCCCTACCTAACTATGTTATGATACTACAGGGAAACACATTAACATGGCGGGATATTTGCTTTACTGGCTGGTATTCCTTCTCCTGCTGTATTTGTAGGATGGTGACATCATCAGACTTTCCAAAGAGGAATGTTCCTCTTTTAGTGAGTTTTCCCACTCTCCAAAAAGGGGAAACCTCTCAAAGGAAACTGCACACATACACACACCACCCCCCACACACACACACACTCACTGTTTGCAGGATTCAAACCCCTCCCTAACGATGTTATGATACTAGAGAGAGATTCATTAACAAGGTGCGCTGTTTGCTTTATTGGCTGGTTTGTCTTCTCCTGCTGTATTTATTGGATGGTGACATCATCAGACTGGACATGGTGATGTGTGTACACTTTGTTTTATGCCATTCCAGGAATGGTCCATGTGGGTCAGCAGGTGTCAACAGCTTGAACAAGGCCTCAGAATCCTTACCTTGTGTGATCTATCTGTGGACACATTGACATTCCGTCATATGTCAACACATATTTATGCGCAGCTTGTTGGTTTTGTGGATACTACATGTGTCTGGGATGTTGATTAAGGGCTATTCAAAGTGTATGTGACACATGTGTAGATGTGTTCATTGATGTATGTTCTGGGTGGCTGCCTTGCACACAGTCTAGCATGTTTGGGAACTATGATCCGCACATGAACATACCACAGTTGGTAGGGTTGTGTGTATGTCAGCTTCCAATAGCTCTGTTTATGACTGCAACCATGATGGACTCCATGACCTTGCAGATCAGACTTCATAGGCGTACTGGACTTGACTTCCCATGGTGTGTTGTGTACCAACAGTTGTGGGGTGTGCCATATGTAGCTGTGACACATTCAATGGTTCCACATCCTGTGTAGGGGGTGAGGCTCAGCTGACTGTTCAGGTGCATGATCTGTTTGTTCTGTAGTTTGTGCATGACACATATTGGGAATCAATGTATTCCACTTGCTGCCATGCTTTTGGCAGTGAGGGTAGCTGCTCATCCATTCTACATGTGATATCTCCTGGTATGATGATATGGACTATTGTCAGTAGGAGGTGGGTATGTACATATGGGCCTGTCTTCATGATGTCGGCATTGTCACTCAGGTGCAGTTGGCCCTAACTCAGGACATATATGGGTGTACATTGCTATTTATGACATAGCTGAAGGAGGTGTCATGATTCAGTCTGGACTCCTTCTCAGCTACTCTTTACAAAACATCAATGAACATGAGCACTAATCCCTGTTATACTCTTTTACATGCTTAACACCCTACTGATCCTTTGTGATCAGGCTACAGAGTATGTCATGATAATATCCTGGCATGTCCAGCGGTCGGTTTTGTGTGTACTCTCCAGTCCAGCTGGTGGATATTGTGATATTGACACAATGTCACATTTGCCCCATGTACACAGACAACCATCTCCTCCTCCTGACAAACTCAGATATATGTGTGAGATGCATCTATATAGACATACAGGGTGCTGAACTCTCTCGACCCATGACTGGCACAGTCTATCAGGTGGTGAAGGTAACCACACACACCACATATCAGTCTCACATATCCTCTAGCAACAGCACTCAATCCACATTATCACACATAGACATACACAGATGCTGTAAATGTACTCTACCTAAGCAGCAGAGACCTCCAAAGCAGACACACGCACACCTGCTACCCCACTACAATACCAACATATCACATAGTTCACAATGTCAGTGTGCCACACAGTCACTGCCCTTCAGGCTAAACAACACACCTAATGCACTTGTAATAGGCGATACTAAATGTCAGACACACTGACATACCACTCACCAGCCCTAACAAGGGAATAGTCACTTTGGGCTGTCTGTTGGGTGCCAGGATCTGCCGCATAACACAGGCAGTCAGGTCACGCCAAAGCAAGTACAAGACTGGCACCATCATTGTCCATGCTGGTGTGTATAACCTCAGACATTACTCCCTGGACCACATGACATGATATATGGAGGAACACTCTGATCATGTAGCCCAGACCAGTATGACCCTGACCTTGTCTAGCATCTTACACCCACCAGTTATGATGTCAGAGTATACAGACACACATATCACATTTAACAGTTGCCTAACAAATTTGTTTAATTCATAGGGGATACAGTGTTTGTCAGCCTCTGGTGACATGCTCAACATGCCACGTAGCTTCACTATGGACATCTTGCACCTGTCACCCTTGGACTTTGGAATGCTGGCTAAGGCTCTTGCTACCACCATAGTGCCTTTTTTAAGCAGGGCTCAGAAGACAAACCCACCTACATAGACATTACAGGTTAAATGAAACTAAGGGTAATGCTGCTCAACAATAGTTGTGTTAACCTCATATTGCGGCCACTCAGGACTCTCCTCAGTATGGAGGATAGCGATATCTGTGCACTGACAGACGCTTGGTCTAGGCTCGCTTATGCATATCAGCACTACCAGGTTATGTTTCATATCATGCTGTCTGACAACAAGGCTTGGAAAAGACAACACAACTAGGGGGAGTATCCATATACATCACAGATACACACACTTCCGGGTTAGTAGCACTGCACAAAGCATCACAGACCATACATATACAACTACCATTGTGCAATACTGCCTTTCAGTTTGTTGCCTGCTACAGAACACACTCCCAAACTCAGGAACCACACTCGGCTTTTGTGGGAACTATGAAGAATATGAAGGTCTCCACAAACACCATTATATTGTGTGACTTCATATACACAAATATTGACTGGGGATACTACTCAAGCCCCGACACCCTCACCCAACAGTCGCTACAATTTGTAGACTCATATGCTATGGCACAAACAGTCAGCACAGCCACAAGGGGGAATACATATTGGACCTGATCATCACCAACATGGGGACTCTATGTTCCACACCAGCGATATAACCCTCATTGGTAAGGTCAAAACATACATGTATCTCACTGGACATACATATACCCTCCACACACCCATCCTGGGTAAACTTGGTGAACTTCTCATGAGCCAACGTCTCACTTCACTGCAGCAAGGTGGTGTCCTTCAGAGACCCTGAGACAGTGGCAAATATGGCTCACGCTGCTGCATCCTTTACATACACATTCTATGGACACCTAGTGGACTGCATGGATTGTGGTATCTCAAATAACAACATGACTCACTGCTCCAATGGCAGGGGACCTGTCTGGTAGACCCCAGCCATTAATAAGCTGTACAACATCAGGAGGAAGCTACTACATGATAGAGCACAATCCCAGACTGGGAAGGCATCTGTGATCTGTACTAGCAAACAGCTATGATCACTCATGAACTTTTCTAAGGGCTGCTTCTACCGGACAATTGCAACAGACACGTAGGACTATCACACGGCCTTCTTCAGTTATGTCAGGAACCTGGGTGGACACTCACTGATATGCTGTGAGTTATTGCATATTGACTAAACCTACCCTGAACCCACTGGTATTGCCAACATCCTGGCAAACAGGTTAAGTGCAGATGTCTCCCACCCATCCCCCCTAAGGAGCAACTATCCATCCCAACAGAGTATAACCTCCCTGACATCACACAGTAACAGGTGAGTGCTGCCCTCCCCAAAGAATACATCACAGTATCGATGTGACCAGACGGTGTCCCAGCTTGCATCTTACACAAGCATCATGACAGATGTAACCCTCACATTACATCACTGTTCAATATCAGCCTTACCACAGGATATGTACCCAAGGAATGGCGTACAGCGACAGTTGTCCCACTCCACAGAGTTGGTGCTACAGCGGACCACAGACAATATTGCCCTATAAGCCTAAGTAGCCTGTTCTGCAAAGCTATGGAGTGTATTGTTATGGGACTCATACACATAGACATCGGGAACCTACGGACACTGTGTCCTACACATTTAAGCATTTTTGTGGGCAGATCTTGCCTCTTGAACCTGTTTGTATTCTTTAAACGGCTAACAGGTCCATCGACATAGGGACAGCTGTCCACACAGCCTACCTGAACCTTGCAAAACCCTTCAACACAATAACTCACTGGGCCATTATGCATAGGATCACCAGCGTCGATATGGACACATATCTCACACATTGGATTGATACCTGGATCAGGGATAGCACCCACATGGTCAGAATTGCAGGTGCCATGTCTGACTATGCACCAGTTACATGTGGCATCCCACACGGCTCGGTCCTGGGACCTCTCTTGTTCAGTATATATTTGTCTGATGTACAGGCTACCACTGGGGGAATATGGCTGAACATGTTTGCACTTGACAGCAAACTGGGTGCCATGATCAACTCTCCAGCTACCACATGCATACTCAAACAGAGTCTCACAGAGATGGATGACTGGTGCCTGAGACATGGCCCACAGCTAAATGCCATTAGTTGCATAGTCATCCCCTTTGGGAATAAAAGCATGCCCACACATTACCACATAGGTAGTACTCCATTACATATGGTAGTAGTTGTTAGGGGTTTGGGGACATGACTTGTTCGTACTGTCGCCTTTGACATTCATGTTGCCAAAGTGGTTGGACACACCTTCTATGTGGGCCACCTTATCCCATTTGGTTTTACATCTAGAGCGAGTGAGGTCATTTTGTCCCTATACTCATCACATCCATGCTTGGTTACAATGCCACATTTAGGGTATAACTTACCCGACACCTGCAGCAACTGTACTGGCCATGGAAGTTCCTCACCAAGCAGATCTAGGTACTCACACAGATGCCCTGCACAGTTCAGATGCAGTAACTCCAGCTCTACTCAGTCACTTACCACCTACTCAGATATGATGTGTGCCTGTTGTTTACAGATATACCCAACCCAGAATTACTGGACATGCTCCACCTCAGGATATCCAACTCCCTTGGAGCTACACACTCCAGGGATGTATACCTCAGCACAGATGTTAATAGGACATTGTGGAGGGACAGATTCTTATTCCAGAGGCTCCACTCACTCCAGAATGTAATCCCAGTTTCACATAGGCAGAGCCACCCACTGACCACCTACTGGAGACATCTTGACGACTGTATGGGTGATCGTATGTTTACCCCTGGGATATCTTCTGTGTCCCTGCTAGACAGAGGAACACTAGCCTAAACATACATGGACTATCTTGTGTGACCTAATATTCACACAGACAGTGTAGTAATCTGACAGGGTTGTGAATGCCAAACACACTCTGGCTAGGCTTGTACATGCCCTAGGGCAGATAGCCTAGTATCGACCTCTGAACCTATGCTAATGTTCAAGATGCAGAATGTTTATTGCTGATACTGTTTGCAGGTCTTTATCATCTTTGCTTTACCAGTTTCTATGAACAACTTCGGTATCTGCAGAACATATTTGATTATGACAGGGTTCCACTATATTATAGATGTGTCTGTTGTCATATAACTGTGTGCACAGGGCAGATTGCTGTATAGTGACAGGTTCCTGGGTTAACACATGCAACTGCCAAATATGCGTGGCCCACTGCTGTACTCAGACATGGCCTAAATGTGTGAGCATGCCCACTTCTGCCATTCCGTGTTTTGTTGCCTGACATTTGTCTCATTTATTCAAGTGTGTGAGCATGCCCAGTGTGACCCTTCAGTATGTTGCTATCTGAGGTCCACTACATTTGTTGATGTGTGTGAACATGACCGATATTAACATTTATACTGTGTGTGTTGGAAGTCAGGTTCTGCTCTCATTGCAGGAATCACCTTTGTGTCATAACTTGACAAGGATTATGCTGTGCCTGCAGGGTTTCCATGAAATACTTTGCATAGACTTATCAACATTCCTTCATACAGGCTGACCACTGCAATACTGTCATGGTTTAGTGGTTCAGTACTTTGGCTATAGTGCACAGTATTCTGGGTTCGAGGCCCATCACTGCTTTATATTTTCATACTGAGCAGACCAGACTGCTTAAGGGCCAGTTAAGCAAATATGAGCATGTTGGCTTTTGTTCACCTATGCCCTACTAAAACCAGACTTGTCCGACATTGCTCAATATTCACCAACATTGCTGGACGTTGCCCAATATTACTGAACATTGACCACAGTTGTGCTAGTTGGTGTGTGCGATTTTGTTTGCATATACTACATGGTGGTAAATGCTGTTTAGCACTGCTTTATATTGCTTAACACATGACAATCATGCCTTAGGTGGTGCTGCAGGGCTGCCTATGTCGGATGCACATACTACACTCCCTGTACATGCTTGAAAGCAGGTAGTGTCAACTTAGGCATCCCTTTTACTATATGTGCAAGTCAGAGAGCGGTATCATTTCCAGAGTTCCTACTGAGCCAGTGTATGTGCTATGTGTTGCCTCTTTGCCAAGGCCAAAGCATACTGGACACGCCTTCTTCTGTCTACTGGGGCAGGCTCAGGTTGTTCCTCCACCGAGTCACGTTCTGCCTGTGATGGCCTTGGCAATGGTGGGGAGCTGTTTGGCCCAGGCCTATGCTGGTCCTGCTGCAGCTGTTTTTGCAGGATCATATTATGTAGCATAGCACATACCATGACAATTTGGGTACATGTAGTTGGTGAGTATTGCAAGACTCCACCAGATGTGTCCAGACACCGGAACCGTGACTTGAGCAGCCCAAACACACGCTCTATTGCATTACGTGTTTGTGCGTGTGCCTCATTATGGCATTCCTGTTCAGGTGTGTGTGCATTTCTGATGGGTGTCATCAGCCATGGCTCCAGTGCATAGCCAGCATCCCCCACTAGGTGACCATGTGGGATGTCCCCATTGGCAAATGTCTGGTACAGCTGCATCAGATGCCAGATATGGGAGGTAACTTCCAGGCAGCCTGCACACACACTCAGTATTATGCCCTGGGCATCACACACAACCTGGCAGTTGATGGAGGGGAAGCCCTTGCTGTTGAAGTAGACCCTACCCCGCTCACCGGCTGGTGCTTTGATGCATATGTGTGTGCAGTCTATTGCACCCACTACCTCAGGGAATTCTGCTATTTGCTGGAAGAGACGCATATTGCTGGCCAATACCTCACAGGAATTGGGGAAATATACATGATCACCGACATGTGCTGACATGGCATCCAGGAACTGGTGTAGTACCCTGGATGCTGATGCCTGTGATATCCCCATCATATCACCAGTTGGTCTCTGGAAGGTACCTGTTGCTAATATTCTAAGGCCAACACATACCTTGGTTTCCACTGGGATGGGTTCCCCTCTGTTGGTTCTGTGTGTGAGGCGTGGCCTGCACAGCTCAACAATTTGCTGCAGGAGGTCTCTGTCCACTCTATAGCGCTCCACTATCTCCAGCTCATGTAGCCCCTGGTAGGTTACCCTGGGTCTGTACACTCTTCTCTGTCTCCTCACTGTGGGTTGTCCAGCAGCATTTCCATTGTCACCACCCTCAGCATGTTGCACATGTCACCTTATAACAGCAATGGCAGCCCCTAACATTTCTTTGTCTCAGTAAAGCTTTTTCAGTTTTCACTTCTATTAGCTTACTGCAGTGTCTGTTGTGAGAAACATACTGGACTGTTGTTTGCAGAGTTTTAAGTGCTAGGCTGGGCTGGGCTAGTGTACTGCCTGTGTAATTGCCTGATTCTGATTGTTTTCACATGCTAGCTCTGCTTGTGCTCCCTGGTAGCTTCCTACTATTTGTTGTGCTTCCTTTTTCCTTTCTGTTTCCTCAGGGGGGGGAGCACCGCGCACACAAGCGCAAACACACGCACAGCAGCTAATACGCGCGCACACATGCTTACATGGACTAAAACTTGCTTATTCAGGTTAAAACACGTGCACACCAGCGCAAACGCACTTACAACTCTTTAAACAGCCTTATACATGCTTACTCTGGCTTAAATGTGCGCACTCACGCTTACACACACGCACTCTGTTTTACTCGGGTTTACACACGCGCACACGGGCACATACCCACTCAGCAAGAAACTTTGGTGTTATCCACGACATACACCTTCCATTTCTTGCCTTTCCCTAGCCTACCTGTTGACACACCTCTTACCATGATGTGTAAATGACAGCTGACACATGCCACTCTGCTCCAATGAGCTTGACTTCTTTCATACATACCCCCCTCGTGATGTCTCCTATCTTCTACTCTGTTACTCCCCATATCCTACTCCTACACTCCACTGACTGTGCTCATTTGCTATGTAAACTTGCGATTCACTATCCTAATGCTCATTTACATAGGATTGCCTACTAATGCTTGGTTACATGTCTTAGACTGAGCTTCCTCCCTTAGCAACCTCTACTCGGTGGCCATGTTGTCTTCAGCCTGCCATTCCCTTGCACTGTACATTAACAATTTCAATAAAATCCATATTTGTGGGTTTTAATTTTAAGTATTCTGGGTTTTAGAGAGCAGCCCGTTTGCGCGGCACTGCACTACGCTTAAACATCGGAAATCGGCGAAAAAAAAATTATTTTTATTTTCATATTGCATCAGGAAACATTTCACATGGCCGTATATTTGGCCATTGGCATGCTTCCTGCACTGGATGCAACCTTTATTTGGAGCTGTCACGGCTCTGCTTTGCTATTTGCAAAACGGTGCTCAGTTGTCAACTGAGTACATTTCTGCAAATAACACTGCTCTTACTCGGACAGGTTCGGGTTTCCTGAATCACAAATCTACCTCATTTGCATGCCTTTCGTCTGCAATTGAGGTCATTTGCATATCCCAGCCCTGTCCGTATAAGAGCCATTTTAGGAGCTCTCTTACATGCCCCTACAGGCTGTTCCTGGATCGCTCGTCGGACATGATGGCTGCATGGAGTCTTACTCTACTCTAAGACTCCGTGCAAGCCTTCGTGAATCCGGCCCTATGTTCTAAGAGTGGGATCTGTTTTGTTTTTGTGGATTTTTGGTATTCCAAAAATCGAGGGTTTTCTGGGTTTCTCTACTTTAAGATAAGTGTATGTGTTACTGTCTACCAAACCTTCCATAAACATATCTGTGAAATCTGAGTCCACTCTTCTGTATGATATATTAACCTCATTTGTTGATCCACTTACATATTTGTTAGTGTCATTCATATTTCATTAATTTTACCTTTATAAATTAAGGTATCCATTAGCATAGTCCCCCTCCTTTATCTGGCTTTATACCCTTGTTTCTCTATTATTTTTAAGTTTTTCTAAAACACTTCTCTCTTTAAGGTTTAAATTAGCTTTATACTTAACCGTAGAAAATTATTTTCTTATCTCACCTTCTACAATGCATTCAAAATGTTTTATTTGAGGGTGTAGGTGTAGGTTGAAAGTGTTTTTTTGCTTTATTTCTTTGTTGTTTGTAGTATTCTCCTAGGGTAGCAATAAACTCAAATTAATGTTCCTGGTAAATAGTTTAACATCTATTAAAGTTTTAGGTAAATCTCCTTTCTTCAAGGGTATAAATGTTATCCCTTTGGACAGGAGACTAAAGTGTTCATCCTGTAGTGGGAAATGCAACCAAACTGAAACTGAGTCAAAAGGCAACCACAAAACAAAACAATTGCCACCAGGAAGTCAGCCAAAGCTCTTTATTCCAAAACCAAGCAGACAAGGCTGTCACCAGCCACAAAAAAACATGTAAACGCCTTAATCCTCTGATAACGGACAGTATGCGTTTTCATCAGATTCTCGACTTCTTCAATTAACACAGTATATATAACGTTGACCATCAATTGATTAATTGAAATTATTCTAAAATTTAAAGAGACATTTGAAATTAAAATTAAGAAAGTCATTTCAAAATACCATTTAAAATATTGCACATATGACTGTTTGTAGAATTCATAAAACATATGTATGTAACATTTAAAAAAATAAAAAATGTATATATAATTACATATTTCCATTAAATGTTTCAAAAGGCATAAATTCATGATGTAATAATAATAAAGTGCTACTGCATAGAAAACAATTCAATATTCACATATTATGCTACCACTTGGGATAAAAAACACAACCTTCTTGATATAAAACCTATGAATTCTCATACGTGAACATTAAAACCTATGAACTTCATAATGTTTTCATAAGAAAGACTTGTTAAAACTCATAAAATCCCATAAAATAACTTTAGATAAAACAAATAAATAAACATAGTGTGAGCCTGAATCAGGTGTAATGGAGCCCTCTTGTGGTTATAAAAATTATTACTGCAAAACAATTATCTTACGGTTTAGCAGCTCTTAACTTGAGTAAAGGTAATATAGATATATTGTCATTAAGCCCTGGAAATTTATCTGCATTTAGGGCCACTTGCCACCACAGCTCCCTATATTCAATTCTGGTCTCCCAAGGACCTCCTCTAACATCCTTTAAAATGCTTTCTATAACTAAGAACTTGAATTTATAATCTTGAATGAATTAATAATGAATATTAATGACTATAAATTGCAGATTAGTTACCCCAAACCACGGGGACTGAACAATTTTTATGGGAGTAGATACAATGATGAAAGTGAAATGAATATTATGGAGCCTGACCTGGAAAGGTATGGTGTAGAGAATGAACAATCTAGGGAAAACGAACAGGAATATGATGAAAATTTTCCACCCCTACGTAGGTCCGAAAGATTACTCAATAAGCGAGGATTACAGAATGAATATTTTCAATGGAGGGGAGGAAGAAGGGGGAGGGGGAGATATCAATAAACCCCTCACTGGACCTCCCAGATATTTCACAAGTTCTTTCACCTGATATTCTTTCTGACAAACATTGTCACACTTGGAATAATTTTAGCATATATAATTTTAGTAGTATTAAAACTGAGAAAGAACACTTTGTCCTATTTTCTAAGGGTTTAAAATTCATTCCAGACAATAAGGGTGATGTGGCTAGAAGCTTGTTGGATATCAAGTTATTTCTGAGAAAAGTGAATCTTAAGGTGACATTGCCCAATATCAATAGGGATGAAAGTGAAGTAGTAAGGAAGAAAAGTGTGTACAACCCCCCTTTGCACCCTCAGATTAAGAACCTAGAGAAAGTAATTGAAAGGGAAATAAGAAATAATGATAATAGAGTTACAAGGTTCTATAATATGACCACAAAAGAAAAAGAATTACTATATGAAATCAGGAATAACAGAAATGTAAGAGTAATGAAGCCGGACAAAGGGGGTGGCATAATCATTATGGATTACATTGTTTATGATAGTAAAATGTATAATTTGTTATGGGACGAAGATAAATATAGCATAGTTTCTAAAAATGAAATTAACATAGCCTACAGCAGGATTGATATAGCATTGTATGATATGCTAAATGAGGGACTAATAAGCCCTGTTTGTTATAAATTTCTGAAAGTTGACAAACCCAAAATACCACCATTTTGAATACCAAAATTCACAAAACAAAGATGATCCCCTTTCGTCCCATTGTCTCTGCTGATGGGTCTAAGACTGAAACACCGGCAAAATATGTTGATGTCAAATTAAAACCTTTATGGACAGGGAGATGTAATATCTTGAAGGACTCTTGGGACTTGCTGAAAGATCTCAATTCTTGTGTTTGGGACAAGGATGTCTTGTTCCTCACTATAGACATTGTTGACTTGTTTTCTTCTATCCCATATGAACAGGGTAAAATCATTATGGAAGATATAGTCTTTGGACATGAAGAAATCAATAGGAATGATAAACTAGCCAGTTTATGGCTTTTGGACCTGGTCCTGAAGAATAATTATATATACTTTAAAGGAGAGTTCTTTCAGCAGATAAAAGGAGATGCTATGGGGGCAGCTTGTGCCCCCACTTATGCTAATCTTATCTTAGCCCATTGGGAGGAGAAGTATGTCATCAATTCCCAATATAAGAACTGTTGGATGTTATATAGGAGGTTTTTGGATGACATAGTAATACTTTGGACGGCAGGGAGGGATAGACTAAATGAGTTTCTAACCTACATCAATGACACCACTAGTTTTTTGAGATTCACACACAATATTTCCGAAGGTTGTTTGATATATTTAGATGTAGAGCTTTATAAAGGGGAGAAGCAATACAATACTAGAGTTCATCGTAAGTCCACGTATTGTAACTCATTTTGAGAGTGCACACCCCAAACATTGTAAAAAAAGTATTGTCAAAGGACAGTTTGTCAGGGGTAGTCGCATGACCAGCTTGGATTTAGATTTTCAAAAGGAATGTGAATTTTTAGAGAGAATGTTTGAGGAGAGGGGATACCCTAATAAATTTGTAGAACAAATAAGAAGAGAAGTTGAAGAGGGAAGGAGAGAGAGATTTGCCCCTATCTATAAGACAGGTATTGTCAGCAATAACAACATCCCAAAAATTAATAGAGTGATAGATTCAAGGGATAGAAATATTAATGAAGGCTGTGATTTTTCCCAGACCTTAATACTTGAATACAACAAGATTAATGCTGGGATTAGTAAAATCTTTTTTAGAGAATGGGACAAATTTGTATCCCTAACCCGATATAGAAGGGGTTGGTAACATTCAAGAAAAGTGACCTATAGAAATGCTAGGAACTTGGGAAATATACTTGAAAACAATATATCCCAAAACATTTCTAAAACAGTTAGAAAAGGTACTTACAAGTGTGGGCACTGTAGGCAATGTTGTTATGTTATGAATAGTGACAGCTATTATATAGCCAGTAGAAACAAAATGATCAATAGTCAGGAATACTTTAATTGTGATACCAAAGGGATAGTATACCTGGCTTTTTGTGAAACATGTGGGGCTTTCTATATAGGAAAATCTGAAGAGCTTTAAGAAAAAGAATCTATGAACATACCTATGAAATATCTATTAAAAGGAGAGTAATGCCCTATATAAGCATAGCAAAGTATGTAAAGATTATAAATTCAAGTTCTTAGTTATAGAAAGCATTTTAAAGGATGTTAGAGGAGGTCCTTGGGAGACCAGAATTGAATATAGGGAGCTGTGGTGGCAAGTGGCCCTAAATGCAGATAAATTTCCAGGGCTTAATGACAATATATCTATATTACCTTTACTCAAGTTAAGAGCTGCTAAACTGTAAGATAATTGTTTTGCAGTAATAATTTTTATAACCACAAGAGGGCCCCATTACACCTGATTCAGGCTCACACTATGTTTATTTGTTTTATCTAAAGTTATTTTATGGGATTTTATGAGTTTTAACAAGTCTTTCTTATGAAAACATTATGAAGTTCATAGGTTTTAATGTTCACGTATGAGAATTCATAGGTTTTATATCAAGAAGGTTGTGTTTTTTATCTCAAGTGGTAGCATAATATGTGAATATTGAATTGTTTTCTATGCAGTAGCACTTTATTATTATTACATCATGAATTTATGCCTTTTGAAACATTTAATGGAAATATGTAATTATATATACATTTTTTTTTTTTAAATGTTACATACATATGTTTTATGAATTCTACAAACAGTCATATGTGCAATATTTTAAATGGTATTTTGAAATGACTTTCTTAATTTTAATTTCAAATGTCTCTTTAAATTTTAGAATAATTTCAATTAATCAGTTGATGGTCAACGTTATATATACTGTGTTAATTGAATGTACTGATTGTCTGAAGAAGTCGAGAATCTGACGAAAACGCATACTGTCCGTTATCAGAAGATTAAGGCATTTACATGTTTTTTTGTGGCTGGTGACAGCCTTGTCTGCTTGGTTTTGGAATAAAGAGCTTTGGCTGACTTCCTGGTGGCAATTGTTTCGTTTTGTGGTTGCCTTTTGACTCAGTTCATCATGTAGTACTATTCTTCTAAGGTTATAAGTACTATAACCTTCCTTAACGTATTTGTGTTTTTTTTTTTTCATCCTGCTTAATATGTTCTCCATCATTATCCAAGTTGGGATGGGTATAATGTCAGCATTTAGTATCTCCCCCTCCCCCTTCTCCCTCCCCTCCAGAAAAAAATCTTCTGTTGATATTGATTTCCTGCCTTATTCCTGATTCTTTCTGATCTTTGCAGAGGAAGATATTCAGAAACATCATCCAGTTCATTTACCTGCTCTCCTATCTGCACAGTTTCATCTCTATTATTTTCCAAATTCTCACTAAAATTAACATCATAATTATAATTCCTTACTTGCCCATACCTAATATTTGATTTGGGCTTAGGGTAACAAGTTTTTTTTATATTCATTAATACCTCTTTCTAACTTTCCTAACTTCCTTTTAACCAGTTCATCACTTTTAACACCAATTTCCTCTCTGATATTGTAATATTTTTTCCAGAGGGAATAATGAATCAAGTCATTCTTAACCTGCTCATTTAACATTTCTATTTCCTTTTGTATATCTTCCTTTATTCTGTCATTCTCTTTCACAATAGCTTTCAGCGTGTCCAATCCACATATGCTAAAACTTTCCAACAATTCTTCTTTTTTTTTTTGGAAAAAA
>NC_056739.1:1774794422-1774864347 GCF_019279795.1 Protopterus annectens | reverse complement strand
GGGTATGCTGGGCCTTTGATATGTAATGCGATGGGGTATATCGGCGGCTGTGGGTGACGGGTACGGGTTGTGGGCCTTGCATTTGTACATACACGGTATGCTTGTGTGTGTGCTCCATCCCTGCCTGGGGAGCTGCAAGTTACCTGTCCGTTGTTCTAGGAGTGTAGGTTTTGTTGATGTTGTCTGGTGTCGGTACCGCCTGCTTGTGTGCTTCCTGCATGTATTCCTCCGCCACATCAGTAGTATATCTGCGGCTGTTAAATGCGTGCCGACTATCCCTTGGCATTTTGTCACGGATATTTACGGTCATTGTGGTCCTGTACTTGGGACGGCCTGTATGCTACCGGTTGCCACCTATTCGGGTGGCGATTGCTTGTTTAACACTCGTAGAACACACAGCGGTGTTTACGGGATGATACGTGTCCACGATCGGTGCCGGGGTAGCACATGCGTATTTCCGCGGTACATAACTATTGCTGCGTACCGTTGCCGATGTATCGTGTTGAAATTAACATGTCGGCGCCATACATACGGTCATGGTTTGCACATGCGTCCTTTGCATCTCATGTTGGCTATACTCCTGTGGTACATTCTGGGACATTTTCGCTTTGCATCGTTTTACGTCGCCAGGCACCTAGCCAGTGAGGAGCTGTCAGTACTACTTTGTGGGTACTGCTGTACATACGCCTGTGGTTCCTATACTGTATGCCTACATGTAATTCCACTCCGCCTGTCACATGTCACCTACATACACATTTTACAGTGGCACACACATTACACTCACACAGCGGAACACACGACACCCTCACCTCACACATACTGCCGCTTTCGCAGGGACGGTTGCACACAGTACCTACGTTGACTACATCGCCGGCGGCGGTGTCTACCTCCGCCCTCATATCCTAAGAATATTACCCGCACATGTCCTGTTACTGTATCGTGGCCTGGCAATCATCCCGACTCGCGAATATGCATTTAGGAGGGTTGACCTTTCCATGGGTGGCGTTCCCTGCTCTGTCCACCCTCCCGGATAGTCGGGTTGTCGTTCACTATGTTTACTATGTAGAGATTTTGCGTCTTACTTCTCTGTAACCTTGCATCCCTGTGATTCCCTGTTGAACCTGTTGGACATTATATCTGTGTATGTGTACATATATTTCTACGTGTGTAATGATATCTATCTCCATATCTGTGTATGCACATATGTACATATGTAGACACCTTGCGAGCGTGGCAGCATACGGCTCGCCGTCTGCTGTCGGACCAGCGCGTTGAGGTGTTGGTGTTCCATGCTCCGCTGGCTGTTGGGTGTGCAGTGTTTGGGTGCTACCTATGTTGGAGTCACACATGGGACCGCACATACAGTACACATTACGGGCGGCCATGTTTTTGTACCGTCCATTTCACTGTGTGTGCAGGTAGGGAGGTGTCAGCCCATGGGGCCTACGCTGTCAGAGTATGTGCTATACGTTCCCTCTTTGCCAAGGCATAGGCATATTGGGTACGCCTCCGTCTGCCTACTGGGCCTGGCACAGTGTGTTCATGGTGCTGAACGCCCTGTGCCTGTGCTTGCCTTGGCAGTTGTGGCGGGCTTGGTGGCCCTACAATATTATGTCCCTGCAGCAGCTGTTTCCGCAGGATCATATTATGTAGCATAGCACATACTATGAGTATGTGGGCACATGTGCCTGGAGAGTACTGCAAGGCTCCACCGGATGTATCCAAGCACCGGAACCGTGATTTCAACATCCCAAACACACGCTCTATGATTATTCTGGTTTGTGCGTGTGCCTCATTATGGCGTTCTTGCATGTGTGTGTGTGCATTTCTGATGGGTGTCATCATCCACGGCTCCAGTGCGTAGCCAGCATCCCCCACAAGGTGACCTTGTGTGATGTTCCCCCTGGTGAATACCTGATACAGCTGTGAGGCATGCCAGATATGGGAGTCGTGGTAGCTTCCAGGGCTGCCAGCACACACATCCATGATAATGCCCTGCGCATTGCACACGACCTGGCAATTGATGGAGGGGAATCCCTTGCGGTTTATGTAGCATCTACCCTGCTCCCTGGGTGGTGACTTGACTTCTATGTGCGTACAGTCTATCGCACCCAGTACCTCCGGGTATTGTGCCACACGGTGGAAGTGGCGCATATTGCTAGCCAACTCCTCCTGAGATCTGGGGAAGGATATATACTCATGGGCATGTCATAACATGGCATCCAGAAACTGGTGTAGTACCCTGGATGCTGATGCCTGTGAGATGCCCATTATATCCCCAGTTGGCCTTTGAAAGGTACCTGTTGCCAGTATTCACAAGCTTACACATACCTTTGTGTCCACTGGGATGGGCTCCCCTCTGTTGTCTCTTGTTCTCAGGCGTGGCCGGCACAGCTCCACTATTTGCTGTAACGTGTCCCTGTCCACCCTGTAACGCTCTACTATTTCCAGGTCTTGCAGCCCCTGGTAGGTCGCCCTTGGTCTGAACACTCTCCTTCTCCTCTGAGGCCTACGGTAGTTGTCGGCACCCTCCTCCGCAACTCCGTCTGTCTCTAACACATACCGATGCATCACGGCCACTGCAGCACCCAACATATACATTTTAAAAGTTCCCCGTGTGTTTACACCCTAAAGTGCGGTGTTTGGGAATACGCGCTGTGTGTTATGTGCATTCACACTTTATAGTGTTGTGCTCTACACCCGGTGATGTCATTGGGTGTGTCTGTGCCGTATCTGTGTGTTATCTTCCGTGTTTTACCGTTGGCACTGCAACGCTGTTGCCTTTGGTGTCACATTACACTTGCCTGCATTGGTTTAGCTTTACACCTTAATTTACTGTTTGTGCAGGTTGCACCTACTATTTCCTGGAGTGCATCCTGCAGGCACATGGCATCTCATGCATTTTGTCTGCCGCCGCCATTATGCTACCTCTCTACTTGGCTGTGCTGTATCGGTTCTTCGCTCTTTGCAATTCTGCTACATCCCCTACTTTCTTTGCATTCATATGCCTCCCCTTTCCTGTTTTGCGGGATTCTGCATGCAGAGTTGTCAGCTGCCGCCGATTGCCCTTCGTGGGTTGATTGATGTTGATTGCTCATTACGACTCCAATTACACTGCTTCCGCATTTCCTCATATTCTCTGCATCACCTTCCTGTATCCGTGGTTGTTGACGGGGCAGCCTTCACATGACTGGGTTGGGGAACGTAGTCATCCTCGTACACATGCATCTGTGCACGCATTCTGTACTCTCAGCGCATCTATTTCCTCACACGCCGGTGCTGATGCTGTGATGCGCATTGTACAGCCCCTGTTTGCTGGGCTCCAATGTGCTTCCTCCTACAGTGGCACACCCCTCTGCGATTGACATGTATTCCCTCTAGGCCACTCCTCGGTGTATTACCGCTGCGCCGTTTGGTGCAGCCTTACGCCAGCGGGGGGTTTGCGATTCAGTATTATCTGCCTCATTTGCATGGCATTGGCTACTAATACATGGTTACGGCGCCGGACTCCGCCGCCACTCCTTGGCAACCCTTGCGCTGTGGTTGTGGCTTTCCATGCATACTATGGTGTATTGTGGCTGTGATGCTGGTGTGTCTTATACTGCTCTTTTATGACATTGTCATATTAATTCATTGTTCCGCACCTTCCGCGGACATGTCCTGGGGTTCTGCTGTGGTTTTTGCGTACATACCATTTATGTCGTTATTTACATTTTCTGCATGTTTTCCTTTGACATTCTCGGTGTCTTTCCCCATTGGCATGTTGCACCAGTATGACACCTGACGTTGGCAGCCTTCCGTTACTCCTATGTCATGTTTGGATGACTGTAAACCGTTTTTTTTGGTTTACATTGCCGTGTCGTTATGCTCGCCTCGCCACTTCGTGAATCGCTATTTGCCTTCATGTGCATGGTGCAACACCGCACATGGGGTGTTTAACATACCTACGCCGGAGGCGGCACAACTCAGGCGTACGCCGGTGGTGCATGTGGGATTGGGTCGTACCTGAATCGCTCGGCGGCCATGTCTGGCGTTGGGGCGCCTACGCCATGCGTGCGCCTGGCGCAAGGTTCATGAATCCCGGGGTATGTATACATACACATTCATTTACCTTTCTGATGTTTTCTTGCCTTTCTCCTTTCTGTTTACCAGATTCAAAACATAATTAGAATGCTCCATGTACACATATAGATACATACTTAAATATATATTTTAAGGTGACTAACTCAGTAACCCACAGGGTCACAAACTCTTTTAATCTAAAGCATAGGCTATTCCTTTAACTCAAATTTGTAATGATATCTGCATTCATTCTTCAAATGTGCTCATTTCTTTAAATGGAAACTGGAAGTATGATAAGTTTCATAAATCTAGGATGCTGCACATCTGAATATATTACTTGTAAAATGACTAGCAAAATTCCACTAACTCTTGTCAGATCAATATTATTTATAGATGCATTAGATGTCTAATAATGCAGTATGACTTGTAGCTTAACCTGTAAGTAAATAGGTGTATAAAGCCATTTACATATATGATCTATAACTACGTTGTCAGTTTTTATGTCAGCAGTGTACTCCCCAGCTTCATATAAAATGTGGCCTTTATTATTAAATATATATTTCTTATTGGACATTACAATCATGACAAAAATCTGGACTACATAATGTGTTCAAAACCTCATGCCAAGCCATCAATCAGCGAGGAATAAGTTCACTAAATAGCAACAGACTCCACATCAGAGTGTTTTGATTAATATCAGCCCTGATGACTTTAGCTTTATATGGTTTTGTCCTAGGGTTTTCTCAGATATTAGTTAAATGTTTTTTTTATCAGATTCTTTCTTAGGTTCTACATATTTAGATTTAGGCAAGCACACAAATGTTTTCTTTTACTGTACTTCTAGTAAACTATCATCAAGTTGAACAAACAATATTGTTTAAACCACAACAAAATTTACAAGAAAGACAGAGTGGATTCAGGCAACATTGTAATTTCATCCTTATATTCAACAGCCTTCATTCCAGTATACCAAACAAAACTTTTCTCTTCTTTTATTCTTTTTCCCTGTCCTTTTCTCTCTTCCTTTTACCTTCTTTTTTCTTTTCCCTTCCCCTTCCTTTCTCCTTTTTTAGCAAAGTCCAAGTTTTAGTATAAATGAGAACATGAAACCTTTTATCACTTCATTTGGACACTACCAGTAAAATTTGTTGCTTTAGATAAAACTGGAATTTGCTATTCATTAACTTGCCATATGAGAATCAGTATCCTTTTTACATTTACATAGTATATTTTACAGTAATTTCAAACAGATTGAAAATGAAATTATCAACACAAGCTCTATTTATTTCAGCAGTTTTTTCAACTTCTAAGAGCATCATCTAATATAGCAATAACCCACGCCTGGGTGTGGGTAATGCTGATTACCACGGTTGGCGTGGTTTGGTCGAGGGTGAAGCCGAGGACCAAATAAAGCCAACCGTAACATAACATTACCCACACCCAAGAATGAGTTATTGCTATTATGACATTATTTAAGAAAAGAAACTATTACTTTTCTTAAATAATGGCATAGAATAATGCCTGTTTACTGCCCTTCCGCAGATGTCTGGCGTCATGGCAGTTCTGATGTACTGCGCCTGTGCAGTACATGGGAGCTGTGGGCAGAAGCAACGGAGAAAGCAAGATCTGCGTTGCTTGTTACTGCTGTGCTATGTTAAATGGGTTTAACATAACAAGACAGCTTTAAAAAAAGCAGCGGAGATGTCTGTTGCTTATTTTAAAACTGTCTCATGTTAAACCCATTTAACATAGCGAACAATGTTTAAAATAGAGTTATACTAATGGAAAAAGTCCGGCGACGGACCTTTTCCATTAGTATAACTCGATTTACAATGTGCACTCTGGCCAATCAGCTTGCACGTTTTGGGGGGGGGGTCATGGTATAATATAGCAATAACCCGCGCTGGGTGGGTAATGCTGGATTTACCCGGTTGGCGTGGTTTGGTCAGTGAAGCCCGATAAAAAGCCAACCATGGGTAAATAGCATTACCCACACCCAAAGTGGTTATTGCTATTATAATGACATTATTAGAAAAGAAACTATTACTTTTCTTAAATAATGGCATAGTATAATGCCTGTTTACTGCCCTTCTGCAGATGTCCGGCATCTGCGTCAGTTCTGACGTACTGCGCTCCTGCGCAGTACATCAGAGCTGTGGACAAAAGCAACGGAGAAAGCAAGATCTCCGTTGCTTTTTACTGTTTTAAGCTATGTTAAATGGGTTTAACATAGCGAGTCCGTTTTAAAATAAGCAACGGAGATGTCCGTTGCTTATTTTAAAACTGTGTACCTATGTTTATCCCATTTAACATAGCGAGAAAAAAACGGAGATCTTGCTTTCTCCGTTGCTTTTAAACCTGTCTCGCTATGTTAAATGGGTTTAGCATAGCGAGACAGCCTTAAAATAAGCAACGGAGATCTCCGTTGCTTATTTTAAAGCTGTCTCGCTATGTTAAACCCATTTAACATAGTGAGACAGTGTTTTAAAAGTAGAGTTATACTAATGGAAAAAAGTCTGGGCGACCGGACCTTTTTCCATTAGTATAACTCGATTTACAATGTGCATGCTGGCCAATCAGCGTGCACGTTTTGGGGGGGTCATGGTATAATATCTGTCTTCCACTTCTGAGACTTTCTCCCCCCCCCCCCAATCTTAGCTGGATCCATGACATATCCCCTTGCAATCTCACTCTAACTACTGGTATTATTTTTTCATTTAAGCAATGCATAATAGCTAGCTATTTACAAGTTTATAAATCTCTTATTTAGCTTATATTAACACATTTATTTAGTAAGGTATTTTAGTGGTTTAATCTTTGCCTATACAGCCTATACAGCCAGTGATTGCTTTCTTCCATTGCGGGATAAGTTCAAAGGTTGCATTGGCACTGCAATCTTTATTATGTCTTCTCACACTCACAGACCACCACTACAGGAAGAAAACAGCTCACAGATCTATTCTACCACTTCAATTGAGGTAAATTTTAACTTTAAAAGGTGGAAAACTATTTATTATACAGAAAAGGATTTAAAACAAGCTCACAACCTCTAAAACATGAGTTTAACCATTAATGACATAACATCATAGAAAAAATTCTTAAAACAGCAACTTATGCACACACAATGTCACTATATCATTTTAGAATCTGAAATAAACATATTAAACATAACAAATAAAGATAGAAAACACATATAGTACTGTTAAAGCATTTGATCCAGTTATAAGTTTCTCAGGAGAAAAATGAGAGGCTTAGTTAAGTATCACTAACACTTTTTTTCTCATTTTCATCATCTCAAATAAACAAATACTACTGTATTCAATAACAAATACAGATTAATATTTTAAATCAGAAAAAAGTTTTTATTTAAAGTGTTGTAGGTAACAAACCAGGTGATGACTTGCATTATTTTTAGGTTCTGTATTATATTATAGCAATAACCCACACCTGGGTGTGGGTAATGCTGGCTTTACCCACGGTTGGCGTGGTTTGGTCCCGAGGGCGAAGCCCAAGGGACCAAACAAAGCCAACCGTGGGTAAAATCAGCATTACCCACACCCAGAAGTGGGTTATTGCTATTATATGACATTATTTAAGAAAGAAACTATTACTTTTCTTAAATAATGGCATAGTATAATGCCTGTTTACTGCCCTTCCGCAGATGTCTGACATCCGGCAGTTCTGATGTACTGCGCGCCTGCGCAGTACATCAGAGCTGAGCAAAAGCAATGGAGAAAGCAAGATCTCCGTTGCTTTTTACTATTTTCACTATGTTAAATGGGTTTAACATAGCGAGACAGTTTTAAAATAAGCAACGGAGATGTCCATTGCTTATTTTAAAACTGTCTCGCTATGTTAAACCCATTTAACATAGCGAAACAGTAAAAAAAGCAACGGAGATCTTGCTTTCTCCGTTGCTTTTTTTTTAAAACCTGTCTCACTATGTTAAATGGGTTTAGCATAGCGAGACAGCTTTAAAATAAGCAATGGAGATCTCCGTTGCTTATTTTAAAGCTGTCTCGCTATGTTAAACCCATTTAACATAGTGAGACAGTGTTTTAAAAGTAGAGTTATACTAATGGAAAAAAGTCCGGGCGACCGGACCTTTTTCCATTAGTATAACTCGATTTACAATGTGCACACTGGCCAATCAGCATGCACGTTTTGTGGGGGTCATGGTATAATATTCTATACCCATACATTACCATGCTGCTAATGAGAATTACTGTATGCATTGCTTACAAGAACAAAAGTGAAATGAAAAGGGTTACCTTTGGTTCATTGTAACCTTTTAACCACTGAGGCAATACATATTCACTGTAAAAAGAGTTTATTAATATTATAGAAAAAAAAAAAAAAATATATATATATATATATATATATATATATATATATTTAATTCTTCTTTTTATTTTCCTTTTAATGTCTTCTTATTGTTTTAATTTGTTGACCATCCATTCTTAGTAGCATGTCTTTTTAAACTTGTTGTCAAGCAGTCCATTTCTTCTTGTTTGTCTAAAAGTTTGTTTTTCTGTACAAAATCAAGAGCTTCAGCAAGGGAGTTGAAAGTTTTCTGACCTTCCTCAAGGAAAATATTTATTCTAGTAGGGAATAACATTTGTGCCTTAATGCTAGCTTTCTTAAGACTCTTAATCAGTGGAATACAGGCTTTTCTTCTGGAGATTACAGAGGAAGTGTAATCATTGTCAAATCTTACTGTGTTACCCTTGTATGTGATTGGAGGATTAGATCATGCTGTTCTGAGGACTAAGACTTTGTCTTGTGTTGAAATAAACTTTGCAGTTATAGACATTGACTATTTAAACAGGACCAATGTGCCCTTTCAATATCAAATGAAAGTGATTCAGTTCAGGACTTTTGATAGCCAAATGTTTAGGAAATGGAACATATTATTTTCATCTTCACCTTCTGGAACATCTAAATTCTTATATTGTTCATTCTTGATCTACCTTCAGGATCATCCACTTTTCTAGTAGTACTGTATTCTACTTCAGTAGAAACTCAACTTGGGTTTCATTTTCATTTAGTCTGCCATCTATATCATTCAAAGACTCTTCCATAGAACTGATCTGTTCAGAATGTTTATTATTTTATTTAGCAATTCAATTTGTTTCCTATTTTCTTGCTTTACAGTATACATTTTACTTTCAAGCTTATCAATTTTTACTGAAACTTCTTGCGTACTGGATACCAAGGCTTGAAGTTTTTTTTTCATCCCGTTCTTCTGTGAGGAAGTCTTAAGGAGACTCATATTTTCACTTGACTGAAACTTCAACAAGAACGTCTGATGGGATTTTCCAAAAAAGTCTTCAAAAGTTGATGTTTATTCCTTCTATTCTTGTTTATTGTACTCTTAGTGATGCTTAAAGACAGCATTTTTGATTTTAGAAATTGACATCCTGTCAAAATAATTGTATTAAGGCAGAACAGAATTTTAAGCTGTTAACTGCTTGGCATCTTAGCCATGTCCCCCATGGTTGGAATTTTCTGATAAGATTCTAAATCAAGCATTATGGTTTCATACCTTTCACTCTCTGCACTGACTTAACAACTGGGGTTTTCTGATAAGACTCAGGAACAAGTTTCTGATAACCCAGAGTTTCTTTTGTTCCTTCCAGCCACAGCTAGATTCTGATGCCTTTTGAAGTTTCTGCATCAGCCCTTCCCTTTTTATTTGTACTGTGTATTTTTAACACTGGGTCAGGCTGGTGCAGCTTCCTCCATTTTTACTATTGGCATATTCAGGCTGCAGAATACCTAACTGATTTCCACAGTGTCTTGAAATGAAGGATGTCTTGGTCATTTACAATATTGTGTGGTAAATTAGGTACCAAAGCTACAGTATGTACTACTTTACCTAAAAAGAGTTTCTGCATCTATTACAGGATACTCCTTCCTGTCTCCACGGGCATATATTACTTCCACTTTGTTCTTCTCATTTATTTCTTGTTTACAGACAGTCTGAACATTCTACTAACCTGTTCAATTATTTCCCATCGCATTTTGTTAGATACAGCACTCCCATTACAAATTAAACCATGTTTAGCAATGCATCCCCTTGTCTTACATCTAAAATGTAGTATTTCAGTTAACAGTTAGTATATGTCCACAGACATTTGAACACTTTTGATTACAGGCTTTGGTTGCTCAGTTAACAGTGCTTTATTAGCAACTAACCTTTCAATTAGCACAGCCATTTAATCATTAGTATTCATGTCACTAAGAAAATTCCATTTACATAAATTAATTGTAGGTGCCGGTTTGAATTTGCCAACTGCCAAAATGTCTTCTATCATAGTAATGTTACGGTACAGTTCTTTTTCTAACCATGACTTAAACATGTTATGTCTGATGAAGTTACTGAAGAAAACATACATTAAAAGTGGCATTAATGTGGAACTGAAATGTGTCCATCCTTTAATTGTATATAGATTAGAACATCTGTGTACTTCATTTTACATTTATCCTCCATTGGGGTGGTATGATATACTCTGTTCTGTATGGATGATTTAAACATGTTTTAAATTAGACATTTGTGATCTTGTGGTTTCACTTGGGTTAAATGTCCAATCATGAAATTTTATTATTTGTGTCTCAGAAGACAAACCAATTCTAGTTAGCAGTTCTGTTTTACTTTTTTAATAATCCATATAATTAGTACCTTCTGCATCCTTCCACAAGTTGAGTGTTTCCCTTGTAATTTCTGAATAAAAAGAGTGGTATTCATAGTCAGTTACACGTGTGTGAAGTTGTGCAAACTTTAGACACATGCAAAGAGTGTGATCCATAGAGTATTGAAGCAGTGTGCAAACTTCCAGAAGTTGCAGAAAAAAGTAGTATATTAATAAGTGTATAATGACATTTAAATGAGAAAATATAAGCAAATGGTGCACTGATGATATGCTAAGGTAGTGCCTTTCTTGACTTTTCAGAGTAATAGCTGCACATTGCATAGGCTATGCAAAGGCAAGTGCTACTTGCAAAGCCAAGTCACTTTGCAGTTGGCTGAGATGCTCATGTTGGAAGCTAGTTTCCAAATTTCATGCTTCAAAATGCTTGTTGCTATAGTGCTGTAATCCGGTGTTCTTGGCAGAGCTCAGTGCTCAAGGTGAAGATGTAACTGACAACAGTGAACGCATTACAGTTTTGAGAAGCAAGAGATTCTTGACTGCTTTTGTGTGAACACAGAGACATTCAGGCTTCGATGAACTGTATGGCCCACAAATTGAAACTGGGGGAATGTGTCCAAGGTTGGTATATTTCTCACTAAACATTTTCATACCATGTTTGTCATAGGGACATGGTTGGCATATCACTATTGCCTGAAATATACTGAAGTAGCAGTTCCTCAGTGTCATTCTAGCCCATGTGAATGTTCACATCTATTTTCCACAGATACCACAAAACACAATTAGCACTGTGCATGCTTTTATGGCCTGGTATGCTTCCCTGAGGGATTTAGTGTGATAGATTGTACCCACATGATAATTAGTGTCCCATTTGGTCCATGTGGGTAAGACAGTGTAACAGTAGAGGAAACCATTTCATTAATAGCTAGGGAGTGTATGATACACATGATTATACCATCATTGTTTTGGCCCAGTATCCTGATAGTGCACATGATTTCCGCATTTGTCACACAAGGTCACTGTACCACCACTTCCTGTATGGTATGATTCCACATGAAGAGATAGTAAATAAGTGCACCATAACTTGCCAAACACCCCATTGGTACTTATGTAAACAATAAGCAAGGTGCAGTGCTTAACTACCTCATCTCCATGTGTCTCCCATTATATTTTTCAGGTGATGCAATCTAAAGCTCCAGATATCCATCTAGTCCACATGTGGAACCTCTGGAAGAGGATATGACAATGTCAGAAGCTGAAATACCTATCAAACATCCTGTCCACTGGGGTGGCATATGGTGTTAATGATCACTGCAGGCTCCTAAGATACATAAAGCATTGTTGGCACAACAACAAATGTGTTGAGCCTGCTGATTTTTGCATTACATGTAGAAAAAAGAGGGTGTGACCTAACAACAAAAAAAGTAATATATATATATATATATATATATATATATATATATATATGTGTGTGTGTGTGTGTGTGTGTATATATATATATATATATATATATATATATATATATATATATATATATATATATATATATATATATATATATATATATATATATATATATATATATATATATATATATATATTTATATACACACACACACCTGTCCTACCTCCTGCTTCTCAGTCTTTTGTCATCCTACTGTGTTTGACTTGTCCTCTCTTCATCCTTTTTCTTACTCTAATATTCATACCCTTTTCACCCATATAAATCAAATAAATTGATGTCCAGTGATGGACACCTTCTTATTAAGGGTGCTAGCATAGTGAGTTTATCTGTGTGCCAAAGTGTATACAAATTCTTGCAGTGGAGTCTTGCAGTATTAGTGCAAGGCCTGTTTAGCTTGAAATTTTATGAAAATACAGCTGATGTTCACGTGTACACATCCTTTCTGCCTGTTTAGGACTTTCCAAGTATACTTTTCCCTGACTTGCAGAGTTGCGGCTCTGCACAGTTCGGTTGGGTGGTTCTTTATCGGCTGCCCACATGTGAAAACCAGTACTGCAGTTATCAGGCATGCCATATTTGCATTCTACATAGTGTAGTTGTTTGCCAATTTCACTTACACACTTGTGAAGTCTATAAGTCTGTAAGTCTATAAGTATGAATTCCACCACAAATTTTAGCCCAGTCAGACTAAGCCTGACTCGCCTGGGTGATATATATTTTAAAAGCAACAGGGTATACATTGATGTTGTCATTTGTACTCAGTTTCCTTAGAGGTAGCTTGGACTTTGGGTACAGAGTTATCTGTTCTTGCATTCACAATAAATATTAGCCAGTAGCATCAGTCCTTTCATGAAGAGCCTCTATATGTTGTCCCAAAATTTGTGTTGATCTTCTTCACTGTTTCTGAGAGTTTTTTTCTGTCTTTTGCAAATGACAACAAGTTCAGTCACAAAAAAAATGTCTCTCACCCACTGTCTGTCTTCAAGTAGTCCAAGAACACAGGTAATAGCAGGAGTTTCCCATTCTCAGGTCGGATAATTAACTTGAATGTTCTGGCACATGCAAGCTGCAATACAGGACTGGAAACCATAGTGTAAACTGTAATTTGGTATGCATATGGACAAAACCGTGCATGTTGAAGCCACCAGTGTAGCAGGTATAACAGATGTGAGACAGATTTAGCAGAGGCTTTGGTGATCTCTGTTGTTTGATTAGGTGTAACATATTGGAGACAACTTCCTTAGTTTAAATACAGTTCACTTACGGTGAACTGCAAAATTATTCACTTCTCAGTATTAATTTAAAATGATAAACATACTTTTAAATAATGCAGTTTTAATTAACAAACAGTTCAGAATTCAGAATTCAGAACTTGCAAGCTCACATTTCTGCTTTATGCCAAAGTATCTTAGTAGGAATACAGCCGTTCTCATTCACTAGTTGAACGCAAACTGCTGCAAATCCACTTATGTAGTTTTGCTGTTAAATCCTGGAGTAAATCCACAGGATTTCTCTGGTATTCCACAGCTTCACAGCTTCCTCTGGTCACAGAATACCTACAGTCTGCACTCCATGCTGGAAAACTCTCACCTGTGAGAAACAATTTTGCCTGCAATTGTGGGTTTCCAACCTTTTTCTTACTCTCATCAGCAGCAAAATGGGCTGCCTGTAAAATTTCCTGGCTGTAGGCCTCACCCAGGCCTTGACTCATGCTCTCTGTATTACAGGATATTCCTTCAGGTATAATCAACAAGTAAGCCCTGAATGGGCTGTCATACTCCATACCTACAGGCTCCTCAGGTAAGCCTCTGCTTATCCCTTTCCAGAGCATAGAATTGAGGATCTAACTTCCTCAGTTCCCCCAATTTGGCACATTTCTTTTATGCAAAAGTTATCACCAGTTATCTAACTAATGCAAATCAGATTCCTGAGTAACTTTCAGTTTGAACATTTGCACACGCTACTTTTTCATGCACTTTAAAGGTGCAATATTTTTATTGAACTCAGCATGCTACAAAATGTAGGTGTATCTGCATACATATACATATATCTGTAACTGTATCTCTATCTGTCTGTCTATATAGATATATTTGTGGATGTCTTTGTCTATGTTTGTATAACAGTATATATAAGCACATATATAGTAATCAAAATATATTTAGGTTAACTATAGTGTGTGTCTATGTGTGTATGGGAAGACACTAGTTAGCTGAACATTCAGAATAGAGAACATTTTTTATTCAGACACAGGTGATCAAATAGTCACTGTCTGTCAGCATTACTTTGTGTGGGATCAGGGTAGAGTAGGGATTGGGTATTTGCCCATTTAGCACTGCCGTGTGATCTCAAGAGTTGGTATATATAAGTAGCAAGGGATGTGGGTGATGCTTGGTTGCATTCCCCTGTGCAAAAATAGTTTCTTTTTGTGGTTTTTTTCAGATATTTTGAGTTTCAATCTTTTTAGATCTATATTTTTTACTTTCAGGATTTTGAATGCTTGATTATCTGTATGACACAACCACATTTATATATCTATATATCCATCTTTATATTTATATATACTTATATGTGTGTGTGTGTGTGTGTGTGTGTGTGTGTGTGTGTGTGTATATATATATATATATATATATATATATATATATATATATATATATTATGTGTGTATGAGGTATATAGACATGCGTGAGTGCCAAGTGTGGAAAATGTGGCGCCATGACTGTGGTGCAGTAAATCAATGATGCTGGTGGTATGCAATAGCTGTATACACATTTTCACATAGCAGCACTGCTGTTTGCATGACACAGAGTATTGTGTTTGAAACCTTGCACTGTATGGAGGTGGTACTTGTTTCATGCCTCAAGGAGTATATTGAGAATGAATGGCCTGTAGATGATGCTGAGAAATGGAATCTGTATATATTTACCATTTTTTTACCACCCACCACCTTCTCTTATTCAATGGCCCTGTTTTGTCTTCTACCTATTAATGATATCCTACATACTTGCACTAGAAACATGACAGAGCACTCATTAATACAGTACTATATGTCAGCTATCAACTTACCAAAGATGTACTTCAAATGGCATTCATGAGGATGAAGTTTATGGTGGCTTGGCTTGTGCATAAAACAACTTAATTTTATGCTTTCATAGTGTGATGCTATCACGTATGTCTTTCAATATGGTTGTATATATTTTGTAGATAACGATAGCATATTCTCATTGTTACATTGTGGACTGTTGGCAAACAGGAATCTTGTTTATTCAAAGAAGTGGGATAAAAGAGAAAGCATCACAATACAATATAGTTACTTGTCTGGATCTCAACTGCTCACTGCAATGCACCAATACTCCTTAATGCTGATGGCCACTGTCCCCTGTAAAAGAAGAGCTATGACTTTACAGATCCATTCACAGTGGTGCTGCAATCAGATCTGGTACCCATACAGTTTGCAAACATCCAGAAAAGGCTTATGTCTGTAACACTTTACAAGTTATGGAAGGCAACATTTCTAATCAATACTGATATGTGATATAAGTAAGGTTGTGATGCCTGTTCAGACTTGGACATAGTACACTGAAAAACAACAGTGCACAGTGCTATACAGAAAGCCTAAAATGATGCATTACCTCTAATCTTTCTTGTTATATCAGCTCTGCGGTTGAGTATGCAACTATCTTTGGTTTGAATGAGAAAATGCACTGCACTGTGTCCTTGTTTAAATCTCACTGTCCTGCTTTGAATAAAATAAGCTCAGTTAAGGCCTGCAAAATGTTAAATTGTCTGGTGCAAAGTGCTCATCACATAACAAGCTTTACTGATTTGGCTCCAAGCCCCCGTGTTTAATAGCTGGATCCAGTTTTCCGTATTCTTTGTTTTTGGGAGCTCTACCCTTGAAATCATACCTCTCAACCTTCTTAGTACAAGAAATCTGGACAAAGCCTGACATAATGGGGGAACAAGGGCCCAAAAATGGGGAGACATTTTAAAAATTGCTCTTATAAACTTAGAACATTGTTAGAATTACAGGATTTGTATTAACATGCATTTGTCTGGAACGCAAATGTATGTCATTATCTACAGATCATCCCAGTGAATTGCCAGAAAACCATAACTTTTATGAGGAACTGATCACAAATCTGGGCATTCTGTGAAAATCTGGACAGTTAAGAGCTATGCTTGAAATGATGTTCTTTGTAACATCCATATGTACAGCAGCACTTCATGAGCAATCTGCACAAGGAATAGGATGGGAAACCCATATTATAGTACAAATCTGCACGAGGAATAAAAAAGCCATTTTGTGATACCCATATTATGATACAAATTTACTAACAGCTCTTGTGCTACAGAAGCATGATGGAAGACTGTTCTGGGTTCAAAGTAATTATTTTTGAGTTCTTTATTACGCTGCAGTACAGCTATGGTACTACTGTCAAATTGTGCAGACTTTGTAATTGTTCCTGAGTAATATATGTTTGGCATTTTCTATGTTCTATGACATACAGTTAAAAGATATATTCAAGATAGACATTCCAACTTTTAATGCAAATGTAAATACATTTTATTAAATAAAAATGGAAATGTACACTTAAATATACACAGATACATTTAAATTATGCTAGTCGTAACATGTAGCAATATATGTTGGCCAGTACGATATTGCTATACTCTAGCAGCCATCAGTACAAAGGTGGCAACCACTGAGGTGAATGGTGTTTTTGTTAGAGTGCAAAAACCATACAAAGGGCCATTTTTTTCCAAATGTTCCAGTGCCCCACAAACAGGATAACAGTTAATTCTAAAACAGTCCAGAAATTCCATTTTGCTTTGTCAAGAAGCAGGAATCAAAGCTCATAGCATACAGATACAGTCCTGTAGAGTCCTTCATAGGAAGATGTCCAGGTCTTCTCAGAAAAGTCCACAGCTATTCTTCCTTACTGTAGCTTACTGTAGCATATCACCTAGAACCAATGTTCTAGGCAACCATTACCTCTTTATGAGAAGCAAACTTCTCTGGTTTGGTAGGGCTGTGGTTCTCTCGTTTATACACCACTTAATTACATAACTGGTTGTGGTAAATGAACCGAGAAAGAATCCTTTATACCTTCTTAAAACAACAGTTCATTTACAATTATATACACCATTTTTACACATCCTTCTGGTGAAAAACACTAAACTATGTCACAATGATCTCCTCAAACACTTGAAGCCCTAGGTTTTAGGCCTAGTAGATGCACTGTGAGCTCTAGACAGATCACTTGCATTATGAAAGGCTAAACCTTGTCTGTATTTCACTATGAATATACAAAGCTGAAAGGAAAGTGCTCAAATACAGTTTTGCACTCCCATCCTGCTTACTCTTCATACACAATAGTGGGGTATTGTCCATAATCAGTCTAAGTGCATGTCAAAGAAGGTAAGGCTTTAATGAAGATAACGTCCACTTGATCGTGAAGCATTCTCTTTCAGTAATGGACTAAATTGTTTCTACGCTACTCAGTTTTCATCTCATAACCATGATCAGGTGTTCTTTCCTGCTGAAAATCTGTAGTTGCGCCACCCTAGGCCTATCTGATAAGTAATACTAGTGACATCCACATAACCTCATTTACTGGAATCAAATCAGATTCCATTAGGTTCATAGGTAGGTTCATAGTTAGGTACTAGGCTATCGGCCCAAGGGCCTAAGTAAGCCTAGCCAACAAGGTTCCCTGGCTTATGCCACCCAAGAAAGTTATTTTCCTGTGCCCCTGTCAAGCAGAGCCACAGACATGATCCCCAGGGTGTATTTCCTATTTTCCATCCACTCATCAAGATTTTTTTTGAAGAGTGCTAATGAAGAACTTTGCTTGACATAGATGGGTAGCTTGTTCCAGAGTATGGGGAGTCTCAGGGACAGGAATCTATCTCTCCAGCATGTCCTGTTTATTGTAGTGACAAGGTTTAGGTCCCTAGAGCATGTAGCTTAGAGGATTGGGATTTCTTTAGGTGTAGCATGTCCAACAGCTCTGGGTTTGACATAGCTTTATATGTTAGGCAGAGATCAACTCGGAGTAGGCGATATGCTATGGAGAAAAGCTGGATTTTTTTGAGATGGTCAGTGTAGGGCATCTGTTTGTGGCCAGTAATCCTCTTTGTGAGGTACTTCTGTGGCCTTTCCAGCTGCTGCAGATGTCTTGTGTGATACATTCCAAAAGGGCATTGTACTCTATAATGGGTCTAATGAGTGTCGAGTAGAGGGGAACAATGACCTCTTTTTTCCTGGGTGAGAACCCTTTTGTGGTGAGGTGTGCCACATAGAAGGATCTCCAGACTACTGTGGTGATGTGATTATCAAAGGAGAGACTACCGTCCACCTGGGTCCCAAAGTCTCTTATTACACATTTGGCATTAAGTAGACTACCATCTATGTGATAGTTCATGGGTACAGAGTTTTTACCAAAGGGGATAGTGCACTTTTTGGTATTGAACTTGAGGCCATGTCTCTGACATCAGGCATGTGTCTCAGTGTGGCCCTTCTGTAGGATGTCCACATCATTTGGGGACTCAACTATGGCTCCTAGTTTGCAGTCATCTGTGAACTTCATTAGCCAAAGGCCTTCTATGTTAGGCTGTACATCAGAGAAGTAGATACCAAACAGGAGAGTTCCCAGGACTGAACCCTGTGGAACTCCACTTGTCACTAGTTTTAAGTCAGATTTGGAGTATGCAACTTTTACAATGTGGGTTCTGTCAGTGAGCCAGTTGGCAACCTATCTTGTGACGTATGGATTTATGCCTAGTTTAGTGAGTTTAGCTATAATTCCAGAATGGGAGATGGTGTCAAAAGCCTTGGCGAGATCAAGATAGGCTGTGTGAACCACCTTACTCTTGTCTACGGGTTTGGTGACTGCTTCAAAGAAGTTCATCAGGTTCAAGAGGCATTATCTGCCTATCACAAACCTGAACTGGGTGGGGTCCAGAGTTTGAAGGTTACCAATGTCTTTGTTTATGAGTTTCATGATGACACGTTCCATGGCCTTACAGACCAGGCTCCTCAGGCTAAAAGGGTTATAGTTCCCAGGATCACTGGTGGCTCCCCCTTTGTGGAGTGGGATAACAGTTGCTCTGTGCCATTCAGCGGGCACAAAGCCTGATGTAAGGCTATGATTGAACATGGTGTTTAGGTGGGGAGCCAGTTTGTTCTGAACTTCATGCAAAACGCAGCCCGGGATGTTGTCCGGTCCCAGGGATGCTGTGTTTTTGGATTTAGAGAGTGCAGTTTTTACCTGCGTAGCTGTGATTACAGGGACTCTCCATTCTTCCTGTATAGATATGGGACATTTAGGGGGGGGGGTAAAGCTGAACCTATCTGCCAGGATGTTGGCAATATCAGTTGGTTCTGTAATTTTCGTGCCGTTGTGCTGTAACTCAGAGCAGATCTGGGTGTTGTCATTGAGATTCTTGACATAACTATAGAATGTTTTGTGGTTGTCCCTAGAATCAGTAGCAATTTTGTTTTCATAGCTAGCTTTGGAGGATCTTAGAAGGGATCTCAGCTTCTCACTGAGGTTGACCAGGGTGCTCCTCCACTCGTGGGATTTTGCTCTCTTTTGCAACACTTTCTTCCTTCTGTTGTAGAGTTTATTTATGGCAGGGGGCCACCAGATTGGCTTCCTTTTTTTGGAGGATAGCATCTTGGTTCTGTTTGGGTTAGCATGATCCATGCACTCATATAAGTGCTTATAGAATGCATTTCTGTAGGATTCAGCAGTCATAACTGTATTGTCCATCTGCATGGGTATCATGAAGTTCACCACTTCTGTCTTAAGAAGCATGAAGTTGGCTTTGGAGAAATTTTTTACCATGGTTTCCTTAATGGTGGGTGGGGGCAGGATATGGATATCTAGGGTGATTAGCTTATGGTCAGATCTGACCAACAAGGAAATGACTTCAGGTGTGGAACATCGGTCACTCATGCTGGTAATGACTAGGTCTAGGATATTGTTGCCCCTGGTGGCGGTGTGGATAAATTGATTCAGGGCATTGGAATTTATGAATTCCAGAAAGCGTTGAGTGAAGGAGTTGGTATATGAGTAGTTTTCCCAGTTAATGGTGGGGTAGTTGAAATTGCCCATTATTAGGGTGTATGGTTGAACCCTAACATTTTCCAGTATAAGAAAAGAGGAGTGGGAATCCTGGGGCATGGTGGGGGATCTGTTGCAATCTACAGTTTGGATTGCAGTTTTGCCCAGAGTAAGTTGCACTTGGATAGCCTCGGATGCATTATGCTGAGCAACTAGCCTAGAGGTGTGGATATCCTTAATAAATATGGACACACCTCCGCCTTTGGTATTCCGGTCCAGGTTAGGTGGCCGAAAAGTGTGGTATGAGTTATAACATGGTAATGCAGGGTTGCTCTCAGGAGCCTTGAACCAGGTCTCAGTCACTGCACATATATCGATGTTCTCCATTTTAAGGAGTGCCTCGAGGGAGTGCATTTTGAGATTTAGACTTCTAGCATTGAGTAGCATTACACTCAGTTTTTGCTTTCCTGTTCCTGTTATGATGGTGAATTTGCCATTTGAACCTTGCCTAAAAAAGGCACTGCAGGGGCTGCAAGAGCCTTAGCCAGTATCCAGAATCCCAGGGGTGACAGGTGCAGGCCATCTCTGGCAAAGCATTGTGGTCTGTCGACCATGTCATCCCAGGCAGACAGATAGTGGATCCCCTTGGAATGACACCAGAAGCTTAATCAATTGTTGAAGTCAATCATTTTGTCCTTGTACTGCGGTATCATTCTGGGTGATGGCAGGATGCTACTCAGGGCTAGGGTCATACCTGCCTGGGCTACAAGATCAGAGAGCTCTTCCATGTCTCTTTTCATGTAGTCCAGGGAGGTACATCTCAGGTCATTCACACCAACATGACCAATGACAGAGTCATATGTGTACTTGTTGTGGAGTGACTTGAGTGCATGGGTTATGTGGTGGATCCTGGCAACTGTCAGGCAGCTGACAATAACCTTCTCCTTGCTTAGCCTGGTGAGTGGGACATAAGTGTGCCTGACTATTGTTCATAGGTTCATATATACCCATTATTTTGCTGTGCCTCTGTCGAGCAGTGACACTCATCCATTGGTCAAGATTTCTCTTGAACAAGGCCAGCGGTGCTCTGCCTCACATGTCTGATGGATCTAGATTTTTTGGTGAAAGCATATTCATCAAATCTGGGTTTGACGTTCTTTCAGTCGGGCAGCATAGGACAGATTTTTGAGACCCTTTATCCTTTGGTGAGGAACTTTGTGGACTCTCCAGCTGCTGCAAGTGTTGGGTCAGATAATACATGGGTGTCGAATGACAAGACTATATCAACCTGGGTTTTTGGCATTTAACGACCCTTCTGAAGGATATCTGTGGTTTGCAGTCATCTGCAAACTTTGTCAGCCATAACCCTCCTGTGTTTGCCTGACCCTGTGGGTTCTGTCACTCAGCCAGTTTGCAACCCATCTTTGTGATGTGGGGGTTGACATTTGAGCTGATGAGTTTTTTCAATGATACTCATCAATGGCTTTTGTAGTAGCTTCCTCCTTTTGTGTGTAGTTTGTTTATGGCTGGGGTCCCACTCTATCTTGTAGTAGCTTCCTCCTTTTTGTTGTAGAGGTTTTTTGATGCTATTGTCCCCTATAACTGCATGAACTGGATTCAAACAAAGAACAGGGAGGAGATAAATTTAGTAATAATGACCTGAGGGTTCAGCAAGAACTTACTGTACCATTATATCTATTATTCACTAGGTCATATAAACATGGGGAGGTTCCTCTGGAGACATGCACTTATTAAACCTGTTTTTAAGGTAAAGGGGAGCAGAACAAACCCAGAGTTATTTAGACCCTTAAGCCTACTTTCATGTTGTGGAAAAGTAATGGAGAAGGTAATATTGGATAAGTTATTGTCAGAAGTGGATAGGCTGGGACTTGAAACCATATATCAATATGCATATGATAAAAATAGATCTATTACCCCCTGTAACATGATGTTTTATAACAATATAATAACAGCTATGAATGAAAAATTGTCCTGTGATGTAATTTATATAGATTTAACTTCAACATTTGACAGGGTCATACACAAAAAATGATCAATACATTTGAACAACTAGATCTCAATGTACTCTTGATAAGATGGATTGTGTGTGTGTGTGTGTGTGTGTGTGTGTGTGTGTGTGTGTGTGTGTGTGTGTGTGTGTGTGTGTGTTTGTGCATATACACATTTATGATTATATGTTATATAAAAATGCAAACAGGACATGGCAAGTATTATACAGCAACTGGACAGATGAAATCCTTGGTTACAGTCAGGGAGTCACTCAGGCTCTGTCCTAGACCCTTACTTGTTTAGATTGTATATTTCAGACCTAACTTTTTTCATCTGAGTTGTTCTACAGTCTATATGCAGAGGACCTGAAATTAGGTAAACTGATTATATGCGTTACAGATAAGGCATGTCTGCAAAAGAACTTGACTAAATTGACCATTTGGGCACAGGAGGATAATATGCTGATAAATACATCAAAAACTAAGCATATGAGATTTGGTAGACATAATTTGAAAGGTAAATATTTAATACAGCACACAGTGATTGAAACTGTAGATTCATTTAAGGACCTGGGTATATGGGTAGATCCAGCTTTGAGTTTTTCTAACCATATCAACCAATTGGATAATGATAGTTATAAAACTACAGGTTTTATAAAAAGATTTATAAGGTCAAGGAAATCAGAAACGATGAAGTCATTGTTAAATACATTAGACTTAAACTTGAGTATGGAATAACAATATGGAAACCTTATGAGAAAATAAACACGAGTAAACAGGAGAGAGTACAGCAGAAATATACCAATGGATGTGAAAATTTAAGTTATTATGAAAGACTAAAGTATATAAACTTGCACAGTGTCTCTTATAGATATCTAAGAGGAGATCTCATTCAGGCATATAGGGCATTTAGAGACTACCTCTGGGAATGCTTGGGGTTATCAAAAAGTACCAGAGAATCATCAGACAACCTATGTAGAAAATTATATAGGAATGAGAAATGTACTAATTGGTTCTCTGGAAGAGCAGCTGATACATGGGACAGACTACTAAATTACATTAAAGCAAGTATTAGTTTAGATACTTTTAAGAACAGCCTAGACACTTATTATGGAACAAGTGTTTTGGAATATTGGCAGGCTAGAAGGGCATTAATGCCCATGCTTGAAATATTTGTATGTATGCATGAATGTATGTATGTATGTATGTATGTAGGGGGTGCAGGGTGCTTTCTCCCCAGGAAAAATGTTATTTGTTGCATACACAGTGGTTCTTTCTCAGCAGATGCGTGGCAATGTGCCAGTGTTTGATTTGTTGCCCTTCTGCATATGAGCTACTCGACTAAAGTGAGTTGACATATATATATATATATATATATATATATATATATATATATATATATGTGTGTGTGTGTGTGTGTGTGTGTTTGTGTGCATGCATATACACATGTAAGCATATATGTCATATAGAAATGCAGTAAAAAGCATATTATATGGCCTTTTAAGCATAAGCAGTTGATCCAGTGAATAGGTGGTGTTCAGTGCCCAGACTAATATTTTGTATTATACATTTTTTCCAGCTGGGGGTCTTATTTGTAACTTCTGGTGAAGATGACAACTGAAGTAATATCCTAGAGTACTTCTTTTGTGACTTTGTATTTATATCAAAGTGAAAAAAAAGTTTCATGTTTTAAGAGAACAAGTATTATTTTTCATTTGCAAACTGTCATACCTAACATGCCATAGCAAGTAAAGTGATACTGTCAAATTCAGCATAGAGCTGCAATAAAATCTCCAAGGATAGAATAACAATCTTATGTGCTGTTTTGTAACTCAGCATGCCTGAATGTTTGATTATGAAATCCAAAACTTGGGACAGAAATATGGTCTTCAGTGTAGACAAAATTGATCCACTAGTTCAACAGTGTTTAGTGAACCTGCTGTTTTTGCATTATTCATGGTTTCCATTGTGAGTATTATTCTGAATCTGTGCTCAGTACTGTGAGTGCTATAATGGCATAGAATCCTTCTTTACTAAATTTTCATGACATTATAAGTAAGCAATGTATGTTTTATCAAACAAATATATTTTTAGACTAGAAAACAGCTATACATATCTTGCCACAAACTGAGGCTCAAAAACGGTAGTACAGTAACATTCAGTGTAGTACTGCACTGAAACACCTAAGGGGACAATACCAGACATATGTAATTTTGTACTGATCACTGTGTGGTGACTGCATGTAAGTTTCACAGTGAGATATGAAAGGGAAGATAAGAACAGACCTTCTTTTTATAGACAGATGAACAATTGTTTCACAGGTGTTCACTATCATGGTCTAACACCACATTATACTCTGTTTCCATTCAGGGTGCTGTTTTAAAGTTGTGCTAAGAATACTGAGTGCAATAGTGGCATGAGCTATTTCTTTAATTAGTTGTCATTTCATCAAAGGTAAAAATCTGGTGTACTATGTCAGAAGTAGTATAGCTTATCATTTGCAAAGTTCTACAGATAACATATCCGAATGGAGAAATTATAGGTGTCCAGATGGAGAAATGATAAAATCAGCTCGCGAATGAGAGTAAATAGTATTGATGGAAATTAATTCATCCTCAAGTCTTGGTGAGCTCTATCATGAGGTAGACCTGTTTTTACAAAATCTCACCAAGATGACACTGATACATAGACTGTATTTTATATAACTTGTATCATGGACAGAAGAAGGTTAAAAACACAAGTCCCAGGATAAAAGTTCCCAGTCCATGTAGGTGCACTGGTGCCAGGACTAGAAAAAGTTGACAGTGTAGAATCATCAAGACAGGGAAACATTCCTACAATGGGGTTAGGCCGAGCTCAGGGGGAGGATGGCCCCCTGTTGTTGAAGGAAGTAGCAGTCTGTGACAAAGGGAAATGCTGCCAGCAAAGCTAGCTGGGATTTTGTAAATAATTATATGCCATTGGTGAATATTAAAATGATTTGTGTAAAATGCTTGTGTTACAACTGTATTAGAACTGTATGTCATGTGTATATCAAGCTGGTTTGTATGGACGTGTGTGTTGAAAAAGGTATCTTATAAAGTGCTTGTGCTTAAAATGTAACCACAGTGTGCCCTACTGGAAAAAAACAGAAATGTACATGCACTCGTGTAACTGTCTAAATGTATATATTTTAACAGTGGTAGCTTGAATACAGGAGGTTAACTTCAGAAAAATAACTGAAATTAAATTACTTTATGGCTGCACCTTAAAAGATTGTATCTTTCAGTTTCACTGCAGCAAGGAGACACAATGTCTAAAGCTAGGGAGCTTTCTGTATTGTCTCTAGGGTGAAGTGATTATTAGTCTTGAAATGTGAAGGAGTGTAATTGTTTTATGACTTCCAGCATCTGCTAAAGATCTGAGGTCTATGTATTTTCACAGGTAGATGTTAAATACTTCACCTTCCAGCAGTGGAAGTTTCACCTGGGATAGAGTCATATGACAAAAAATGATGTCATTCTGAAAGCTATCCCAACAGTAATACTTGAGATATTAATTTGAGGAGTCTCTTAGTGAGACAGGGCATTCTGTATTCCATCTTGGATCTGACAAGAAGACCCAATCACCACATACCTGTCTTGCTCTGTAAGTAAGTTTCTAGGGTATAGTAACTCTCTTAGATATAGTCAGGAATATAGCAAAACTTAGTTTAGATATTTTTCTTTATTTATTTGATACTGTACTGCAATGTTGTTTTAAATGTTTCCTGTGATTTTGAACTCTGATGCCACTGTGATTATATACTGTTTTCTTGTTCTTAATTTATTATTAAGTATATTTAAACCTTTCATTATGACTGATCTGTCTAGAGATATTTATTTTGTTAGCGTACTTGTATATTTATTTGGTGACACTGAGTGGGCCACTCCTAATAGTCTTACTCTTGGTCAAACTACCATTTGTATTAATATTAATATTACACAGTAAGATTGAACACCCTTTGTTAAGGGCCTTAAAGTAGCTGATAAGGAGTTAGCTGGTGGCAGTGATAACTACCTAATAGTCTGGGTAAAAGGGGCCTTAGTTAGTAAACTTGTGCCAGCCTTTCCCAGGTGTGTACGTATGTGTAAATCAAACCTCAATGAGTGTGTGTGTCTGCGGATTGGGCAGGGACATGAAGCACTGGTTGGACAGAGAGGGTACTGGAGGTCTTGGTTTGGCCACTCAGCTGAAATCACAAACAGAAAAAAACAGGTGTTCCAGTAAATAGCAGGTGATACAAACAAATCCACAAGTAGAGAACAAATATTTAATAACAAAACAGTACATAAGCTCTTTCATCCCTGCTCATTCAGGGATACATGCAAATGCACAGTGCAACCATTAAAAACATTTCAAAACCTACACCCCTCACTTAACCAATCATATACAAAGCCAATTATCTACATGAAATTACTTAAATAAACATTACTCCATATTCAAAAATCCAACATAGATCCATTACAATGGAAGTATGATGAACTTTATATACTCTACAAAATACTGAAAATATGTATTAAAATAACTCTCCCTATTAAAAATGCCTAATATATTTTTATAAATATACTTATACCTACACACTTACTTGTATATACATATATATTGCATATATTGTATTTATATATATGAAAATATATATGCCATCAATATTCTTTTCACCCAGAAACGTGTACATTATCTCCCTAGTGCCTTTAACTTTAAAAGGCAAGAAATAGAAATAAATTCATTTAAGCTGGGCCATTGTGCTGCATTTAAATGTATCTGTCATAACCACTCCTTTCTTTCTAATAAAAGTTTCCATGGCCCACCTCTTTCATTTAATTCAAGGACATCATGTATAATAAATTTAAAAGAATGGCCAGGTCTTTCAAAGAATGTTTAGCCAAAGTATTCATCTCTTTTTTATTCTAATATCCCTAAGATGTTCATACACTCTATTTCTAAATTTTTTTCAGTTTTACCTATATAAAAACAAGGACAATCTGAACATAGTGCGCAATATACTACCATCTCTATGTAACACATTTTTTAGTTAACTTCACCTCCATTTTATTAATCTTAACACAATTCATTTCTAAAATGTAGGAGCAATAGGCACAAGATCATTGGTTTTGTATATGATTGGTTGAGGGGGTGGTAGGTTTTGAAATGTTTTTAATGGTTGCACTGTGCATTTGTATGTATCTGATGAAGTTTGTGAATGAGCAGGAATGAAAGCACTTATCTACTGTTTTGTTATTAAATACTTATTCCCTACTTGTAGATTTATTTGTTTCACCCACTATTTACTGGAAGACCTGTTTTTTACTGTTTGTGGCCTTGTTCACTGTTTACTTGTTTGTGGATTATGGCTTCTAGTAGTAAAGTGGGTGATTCACAGGCATTATATACACAGGATATTGGATGATCTTTCAGTGATTTGACTTTGTTTATCCAGCAAATGTCACAGAGACTTGATCGTATTGAACGTCTGGATATATCCCAGGCTCAACCGGAAACTGTTGTTCAAAATAGGAAAGTGAATGAGGATGACTCTGGACATGGTGCATGTAGGTTCGGACAAGAACAGGATCTTCAACATAGCTTAGAACATCTTCCATCTCTTAATATTGCTTCAACTAATTCATGGACACAATTTAACCATCTTTCTATGAATGTTGGGGCTGACAATGATGTTCCCACTTCCAACAAATGGCTGGTTTCCAATTTAAGCTTCTCCATGGACAAATGAGTAAGTGAAGCAAACTATAATGACAATCTAGCTAAATTTGTTCAGTTGCTTTTAAAAATTAAAAAGCTGCAAATTGATAATGTTTATTTCAAATAGTGCATGAAGTTAAAAATTGTGCCAAAAAGCCTCTGATTATGACGTTTTCCCACGGGTTTGATTTCTAACTCGTGTTTCCATAAAGAACTGTTACAGATGTTCAATCAGCATGGAGTTAAGTATATGGAACTTGTGATTAAACATAATGACAAGTTAATTGACTGTTTAAGTAGAGAGGCTACTGAGTTGGACATGTTAGTTGTCAGTGACCCATTGCATGAAGTGAACAAGTATGACTATGGTCGGGTCTTCAGAAGTATTGAATATTAAAAGCAGGAAACTGAAAAAGATTGAAAAAGATAAGATTGAATATGGCTGTAATATTTCCTACTCTGATCCCCCAGGTCCAACAATTGAGATGAGGGACAACATCAAGGGGATATGACTAATGAACCTGGGATTTTTTTAGATATGGAAGAATATCCCCCTGAGACAGTCTGAATGCTTGAGGGAATGCAACCTCAGAGAGAACCATGTTCAAGGACTGCAACATTTGAACAGGGGTTGGGGGGGTTATTCAAATGTAATGAGATGGAACATGAAGGGAATTTTTGGGGGCAGAAGTGATTTTTGGCACTGCTGGGCCTTTATGTGAATCTGATAATAATATTTTATCACTGATGTCTATGCACTTTCATTCTGAAGGGCACTTTAACGTTTTTAATTAGTCATCTGTGCCTATTGATGTTTTGGACTATGATCCTTTCGCAAAATGACTTTCCTTTGTTCCAAAAAAATGTTTTGACTCAGGGGAAACCCTTACTGATTTGAAATACTTTATTAGGAAACTTAATTTTAACATCATGTTTCATGGGTTAGAGTCTACAATTAACCCCCCAAATGTGTCAAGTACATTTAACCCCCCAGTTTACCCTTCTCTACAATTATTTGATAGGTTGTGTGAAATAGATGTTCATAATGTAAAATGTGACAAGAAAGTTAATCATTTGAAAAATGGAGAAGTCACAAAGTTGAAGATGTTACAAAATAATACAAAGATTAGAATTATGAAACCAGACAATGGGGGGGGGGGCATTGTGGCCATGAATATTTCTGATTATAATAGTAAGATGAGGAAGTTATTGCTCAGTAAGATATATGTAAGAACTTCATTAAGCAAATTAAATGGGGCCTATAAGAAGGTGAAGGGGTATCTGCAAGATTTATTTATTGAAGGGTGTATTTCTATCGATGAATATAAATTTTTGAACTTGACCCACCCAAGAAACCCTGTTATTTTCAGGTTGCCTAAAATTCATAAGGATCATCTACAGCCACCCATGTGCCCAATTGTAGATGCAAGGGGGTCAATAACACATTCTTTGGCTAAGTTTCTTGATGTTAAGTTGAAAAATGATGTAATGTGTGAACCTAACCTATGTAGGGATTCATGGGACTTTTTTAATAGAATGAATTCCATGGAATATAATGATCAAGGTATATTTATTACAATTGATATGAAAGATTTATATAGGGTTATATCTCATGGTTTGGGTATTGAATGGTTCTGTGAATACTTATTAACCAACAGCTTTATTTTATTTGAGAAGGAACTTTTTTACAGGTTGAAGGGGTACTATGGGGTCAGCATGTGGGGGAATCTATGAAAACATTGTGATGTTACAATGGGAGAAAAAATATTCATATAGTTCCCCATTTTCTGATCATTGCCAGATGTATATTCGTTTCTTGGATGACATCTTTATTTTTTGGAATGAGCCTAAGGGGGCGATTCGTGCTTTCTGGGAATATATTAATCAAACTAATCAAACTACCTCTTTTTTAACAGCTTTATTGAAAACATTACCACAATGAACAGATATTTTGAAAAAAAAATGAATATGTTGAATTTTTAAAGTACAATATTTAAAAAAAGAAAATATTAATACAATAACTATAATAGCACAAAAAAACTATATACAATGATGTTCACAATATATCAAATAACAAGATCAATTAAGTTAATTTTTGCTGAAAAAGATAGAAATAAAGAATAAAAGATAAATAAAGAAACTTTGCTGCATTAATCATTTGTCCAGTTCTTTAACTAATAAGTCATGTACATTCTCCCATTTGTAATATAGTTTTGTATTCCTTGTAGATTTATATTTGATAGTTAACATTTCTAATTTAATATTTCCAAGAGAAGACATTCAAACTCTTTAAATAAGGAAAATGATGAATTTGTTTCTTGTAATTGTTTTCCTATGGCAATGGACAGTATAGACCACAGCAAAGAATATTTGTTTGTATTTATGCAGCCTGGAACAGGTATATTGGATAATACAAATGATTTTGTAAGCATAAAATTATCTGTAAAAATTGCCTGTAAAAAAGTGTTAACTTCTTTCCAAAATTTCTTTAATAGTACACAGTCATAAAATATATGATTCCAATCAGTGTTTGTTACTGAGTTGCATCTCCAGCAAACAATATCTTGTTTAGTTATCTTACTCATTTTCTGAGGTGTGATGAAAGATTTATGTAAAAATCTCCATGTGAAGATTCTCCATTTAATGAAGGAAGTGGTTTTGCTGGCTGACTGAAATTAACTTTGTCTTTTTTTGAAGGAGTAAAACTATTGGTTACAGAAAATGAAGTCCAAATAGTTATCTGAATATACATCCAGATCTTGTTTAATTGTTCTATAAATATATGATATACTATTTGTAACAGGCAAAGTATTGTACGTATATAAAATCAAGCATTGAATAAGTTTGGGTATTGAATACTTAGCCCTTGAGGAGATTAAAATTAGCTTATCTAGAATATATTTTCTAAACTCTTGCAAATCTGACCAAAGTAAAGTGTTAAGCTTATATTCATCTATGAGTATAGTAATAGATTTTGCCTCATTTTTGTTTAGCATTTGATGCCAAAACATTCATTATTTTTATTTAAATAGCAACATTTTAGAATGATTTGCAGAGAGAATTATCCCTTGTGTATAGGCAATGGGAAAGATAAGGAATAATCAAGTCTCAAATATTCTAAACCTAAATATATAGTTTTTAAAGGTCTTTAGAATTAAAGTTACATAAGTAGATTTAAACATTTGAGTGGAATAATTGGAAACATATTCTCTCAAATTCCAAATAAATGAATTATTTATTAATTGTGATAGATGATTATTATCTTTATTTTTGGTATTATGGGATACATTTAACATAATTTCTTTCCACTTTGCAAAATACTCTCCATCTATAAGATAAACAATTGTTTTAATAACTGATGAACTTGAATAAAGTTCTAGATTTGGTAAAGATATACCTCCATTTTCCAAATTGGCTAGGCATAAAATGGCTCGCAAGGGCAGTTAGCTTAGTACTAAACTATGAACTATGAACTATGAACTATACATATGATAGGACAATGCAATTCTAGGCTTTATTGGATGCCACAAAAAATGTTTAATCAGTGTGTTGATTTTTTTTAATATAAGAGCCTGCAGGGGGAATAGAGATAGACTGTATTATGTTTAAGATCTTTGGAAGCAAGATCATCTTTATAATGGAAAGTTTTTCATCCACTGTAAATACAATCTTGTTCCATTTACTTATTAGAGTCTCTATGGTTGTTATACTTTTACTATAATTTAGGAGTAACATGTCTTTAATATTAGTTGCTATAATTATACCTAAATATGTTATTTGTTGAGATTGAGGTATATATATTTTTATATTGATCTTGTATATTATAACTTTTGGAACCAATTAGAAGAATTTGTGTTTTAGAGTTATTAAAGTTAAGACCAGAACTTTTTTGAAATATATCCATATTTTTAAACAATTCTTGTAAGGTGGGGTTAGTACCACCAAGAGTGATTAATACATCATCAGCAAACATTTGGATTTTTGATGTTTCATTAAAATTTAATTTATAACCTTGTATATTATTATTATCTCTTATTAAGTTAGCCCAAGGTTCCATAATTAATGTGAATAAAAGTGGAGATAAAGGGCAACCTTGTCTGGTACCTTTTACAATGGGTATGCTCTATGATATATTTGTACCTATTTTTATGTAGGCTTGACTTCCATTATATAGTTGAGTTATAAGATTAATAAAGCTATTAGAAAAGTTTAAGTCCTTCAGTAAGATAAAGAGATAGCTCGAATTAACTGAGTCGAAGGCACAGTTAATATCTAAACTAACAAGAGTCAAATTATTCTTTAAGGATTTCACTGATTCAATTAAAGTTATTGTTCTTTTGATATTATCATAGAGTAGTTCTATTAATTATAAAACCTGTTTGATCCAGGTCTACCAGGGATGGTAAAAAGATTTTAAGTCTATCAGCATAAATAGACCTGAACATTTTATAGTTTGTGTTTAATAACGAAATGGGCCTATATGAAGCACATTTTACAGGGTTTTTATCAGACTTTAATGTGGGAGAAATAACTGTGTACTTCCAAGAGGGGGGTATAATGTTATTATTTTAGGCTATACTGAATACTGTATGTAGCAGAGTTAATGCGTTGGCAGGCAAATCCTTGTAAATTTCAAAAAAATTATACCATCATTACCAGGAGCTTTATTTTGCTTAAGTTTAGTAATTTGATCTTTTACTTCTTTAAAAGATATTTGTTTATCCATTAATTTTATTTGTGTTTCTAATAGTCTGTTCTTTATATTATTATTTGTAAAAGATTGAATATCCTTTGTACTGTTAATCATTATCATTGGGCTGGTTTAATTTAAAAAAAAAATTCTCTAAATTCATTTAATATATTTGGTAAATAAGATACCATTTTTTTTGTTGGAGAATAGCTTTCTTTAATATGGTTAAGTTTATTTAATCTTTTAGTCTTTTAGCTAGTATATGCATAGATCTAGGAATTATAGAAAAAGTTAGAAGCTTATATTTTTCAAGATTTATCATGACTTTATGGTTTAAAATGTCCATATATTTATTGTTTAGAGTATTTATTTCATTCATTCTATCTTTCTTATCTGGGTTTTTTGAAGCATCAAGTCTTAAAGCATCAAACTTTGTTTGTATATCTTGGAGATCTTTATCCCACAAAATTATTTGCTTTTTATGCCATCCATAATTTTATCATATAGGTAATCTTTTAGAGTATGCCAGGTGTATATTTCAAAAGTTCCCTGCATAGTGTTAAGTTCAATAAAATGTACTTCTGTAGTAAAGAAATCAATGAAATCTTTCAGTTTGATTATGTAAGCTGGTATCCTTTTAATTTGAACATTAACTGTGGAGTTTAGTATAAAATCAAATGTTATAGAATTGTGGTCTGAAAGGGGACATGACATCACTTTTGCATTTAATAGGAAATCAGATAAGTTATTGGAAATTAATACCCTATCTATTCTTGAATATGAATTATGTCTATGTGAGTAAAATGTATAGAACAGTGACATAGCATCTATAAAGTTATTAATATATTTCATCATGTATGAATCTGGAAATTCATTCAATAATTTAGCTATAGCTGGAATTTTCCTTTTACCATTGGTACTAGAGTCTTTTATGTCAGAAATACAAGTAAAATCCCCAACAAGAATAATACTACCCTTAGAAAACTGAACTATATGTTCTATATGTTGTTTCACTGTTGTAGGTCCAGTGCCAGGAATCCAGTACATATTTATTAGAGTCAAAATGTTCTTGTCAAATTGTATAACAACCGAAGATAACCTCCCTTTGTTATCTTTATAAGTGTCAATTATTTTAGGTATAGGTGTTGTATTTTTCCATAGTATGGCCACTCCTCTTTTTTTGTGTGTGTATGTTCTGAGCTAACCAAACGTTTGTAAGATTTGGATTCCAATTTTGTGATATCTTCAGTTAGTAGATGAGTTTCTTGGAGAAATATTAATTGAGAACTATGTAATTTAAGATATTTATTCAAAGATATACACTTTAATTATGTCATAAAACATTAGCGTTTTGAATATCTGTTGTTGAATAACTATCCTTTTTTCTCATATTTTATAAGTCAATAAAAATTGGCTATTAGGAATACAATTATAATTTACACATGAAATATATAAAACTTTTGTCCAATGAAATATGTTTTTATCAAATTCAATTGTGTAAGGCTTGGTGAACATCATAAAAAACTATTAACAGAAACTTATAACATTTACTAATAACATAGACTCTTTCAACCCCCTCCAGAGTTAAAAACTCCTAATTTGAATGACATCTGTCACCCAAATTGACCATCAAGCTAGTAACAACACTCATCTCCTCTCCTTCTAAATATACATGGTGTTGCATAATTTAACAATATAAGGTAATATATGCAATTTAAAGAAAAATAATTATGAATTAAAATACACCCATTACAATTGTATGTATTTTTCAAGAAACAAATTAAGAGATGTCAAATGTAACTGTCTCGTTTTAACTTTTGTCAGATTGAATTCAAAATAACATAAGGACCATTCATATATTGTACAAATAATACAAAAGCTATAACTAATTCATATGCAATGTATTATTATAATGATCAATAAGTAAACTAATTCCTGTCTCTTTATTTATTGTGCCAATAGTTAATGACATTATTTCCCCATTTCCATGTATCTGAAAACAAAAGCATAAAAAACATTGCATTATAGTTTCCCGCTGGAATGTGAGCTTCCAATAAAATCTTCAGTATTTTCTAGGAAGGAATGTATTCCTTTTCTTTCATTTAAGACATTTACTAATCTGAAACATCTTCTGTGTTTGTCAGAATATATCAACATATTAGTTAATATGGCAAAAATCTGCATCTGAGACTATACTGTATGCACTAAGCTAGATTCATACAGAATATATTATGTTTCAATCACTATTTATCTTCTATCTGTATTAGGATTATTCTCATGTCTGATTTTTATGTCTTGTAGAAGAATATTAAATTCTGCTTAGGTCTCATGTAAAGATTTATTATTTTATTTATTCTTAATATTATTAATGACATTGTTGTATATGCTATATGTTTGTTATACCAATCAGAAGAAGCTTAACTTAAATATAATCAGACTATAAATACAAGTGTAAAAACATTATGGTATAAATGTATCAAAAGTGCTCTATTTAAAACACTCACAAATGCTTTAATATAACAGTAATATTATACAGGTTACTTAGCTTCAGTTCTTTCATTTGACCTGTAGATGACATTAGAGATCATCTATTCAAGCTATCATCCAGCTCTGCGAAGATTTCCAGCACAGAGTTCTGTCTGTAAATGTCTCCATGGAAACACTTTTTTCTTGCTTTCAGTTGAGGCAGCCGCAGTATGTTCAGATACCAGTGATGTTCAGCAATTCAGATGCACGAGATTAAGGAGGGAAAACATTTGCAGATTTTCTTTTATAAAGCTGTTGATTACCTCGTGGCAGGATCAAGAAACATAAAACCGGACAGAAGAATAAAGCAATGGGAGGGGGAAAGCCACCATAAAGTACCGCAAAACCTGCAAACTCTATCTCTCAAACCCAGCAAACCACTAGACCACCATGAATATATCATTCAACACTAAATCCTCCATTTTAATGATATTATTATATATGATATATGCTTGTTATATGAATTAATAGAAGCTTTACATAAATACGATAGTACAATTATGAAAACAAGTATATAAAATGTAAGGGTTTAAATGTCAAATGTGATTTTTTTTTTTTAAAATACTCACAAATATTTAAATATAGCAGTCATATTATACAGAGTATTTAGCTGCAGTTTTTAATTTGATCTGTAGATGGCATTAGAGACCGTCTATTCTAACTATTATGCAGCATTGCGAAGCTTCTCAGTACTGGGTTCAGTCTGTAAATGTCTCCATGGAAATGAGACTTTTTTTCTACTTTCAGTTGTAGCAGGCACAGTGCGAGTATAAACCAGGGTTATTCAGCTATACAGATGCAAGAAATTGAGGAGGGAAAACATTTAGAGCTTTTGATTATCTCATGATAGGAGTGGGAAACATAAAAATGGATAGCAAAAAAAGGCAAAGGGGAGGGGGAGAGACATTATAAAACATCACAGAATCAACAAACTCCATCTCCCAAACCCAGCAAACCACCAGATCACAATGAACACATCAATCCACACAAAATCCTCCTCTCCTCCACAACCAACAGGAAAAGGGGGAAATAAAAAAAAGAAATTAAATTAAAAGCTCTCCATAATATCACAACCAGGGCAAACCACCACAATTATCCAATAGGAGCTGTTTGCTTATCAGTACACTCACATATTCACATTTCTAAAAATAAATATCTAATGCATTAATCAAAACATATCAGCTCACTGAAAGGGACAAAATAAGAACTCTTCACCTGTCCATTACCACAAACAGCATCACATTCCAGCAGCAGAGCAAAAAATGGGAAATACAATCACCAATGCAACATTATGGCAACAATATCAAAGAAGAGTCTCTCTTCACAGAGAGACAGGGAAATACAACTGCAAAGAATTAAAAACAAAGAAAATAATTTCTATTGTAAGAAAGGACCCTCATTTTCTCACTTATAAGACTCCATATCTATCATAGTTCCCAAGCTACCATAAAATTCAGTCCCCAAGTATACAGAGCATTTATTATAGCAGACAACTTATTATTAAAAGATAATAAATAAATGAATAAATAAATAGCTTTTACTTGCTATAATAATTAAGTTACTTTAAATAAAATAAATTATACTTAATAATAACAAGCTATAAAATACCATTAAAATAACTATGTACCATGTAAAGAAATTCAAACACCCCAACTTCTGGGTTAGTTGTTAGGACTTGGGTAATTGAAAGCCATTGTAAAATAGCTTAACAAATCATTTATTATTCTTTTTATGTTCAGAAATCTTCCAGGGACTGTTATCAGCATTTCTTTTGAGACTAGCATTTGCCCAGTCCATATCCTCTATTTTATCAAGCAGTTTTCCTGTTTTGACAAAGGTAATGGCAGAGTCTATATCATCAAATATTTTTGGACCATCTTAAAGAAATATTTTTAATATGGCAGGAAACAAGTGTCTTTATTTGGGCTTTCTTTAGCTCTTTTAACATTGGCAAAAAACTTTCTTTTGGCAATTGCAGAAGATGGGTAATCATTATCGAAGCATATGGCATTTTATTTATATTTAATAGGAGATTTAGCCCATGCAGTCTTTAACACTATCTCCTTGTCAAGAGATGATAGAAACTTCACTATAACAGATTTTGTTGAATTTGATTTACCTTTTTTTGCAGTAGCCAAGGACCTGTGTGCTCTTTCTATCTTATGTGAAAGAGCTTCAGGAAGCTGCAATACATCAGGGAGCCAAGATGTTAAGAATTTTTCCATATTACCTTCTTTAACATTATCAGGCAAGCCAAAAAGTCTAATGTTATTTCTTCTTGTTCTATTCTCTAGATCATCATTTTTTGTTTGTAAAAGATTATTTTGTTTTAAGAAAATGTCTATATTATGTTCATCTTGAATTCTAGTGTCCATATCATTTAGTGAAGTCTCTATACCAGTAATCTGTCTCTTTTGTTGCTTAAGGTCTTCATGTAACATTTCCATTTGTTGGGAACATTTTTTTTGAAGTTATCCAGTTTTACATCCATTCTATCGATTTTTGCTGTCAGTTCTTGTATATTAGATAATAGTGACTGAAGTTCCTTCTTAATAGTTGTTTCTTGATGTGTAGATTTGGAGTAGCTCATTCTGTAGTGTGAAGTCCAAATATTTTCTTTAGTACTTTTTGACAAGAAAAAATAAAAACGTTGCCAAAATTTTATATACTATCCTAAAGGATGATTAGTAGAATCCAAATATGTAAAAAAAAAATAGAATTAGGATAGATAAATTCCTGTCATAAATGTTCTGTAAAGACAGAGCTGAGAGAAAGTGCTGTTACTCAGTGCTCATCTTGGTCTCGCCCCCAAACTACCTCTTTGTTAATCTTCACACACACACACACACACACACACACACACACACACACACACACACACACACACACACACACACACACACACACTATTAATAATAATGAAATTTCATATTTGAATGTATGGCTTGTGAAAGACGCTGTTAATAAGGGGTTTTTTTATCCCAAATTTATAAAAAGGAGACATATTCTAATAGTTTTTTGCACTATGATAGTGCACATTCATATGAACAGAAAAGGGTGGTTGTCAAGGTAAAATTTGCTAGAGCAGCCCAGATAGTGAGCATGTCTGAGGCATTCTTAGATGAATGTGAAGTATTGAAAGGAATGCATATAAAAAGGGGTTATCCAATGAGTTTAGTGAATGAAATTATGACTGACATTAGTAATAAGTGTGAAATAGGCTACTTTCTCCCCCTCTTGAGTGGATCTTTAATTACCTATGGGGTTGATATTAGTGTAGGGGATTTTGTACAACATGGTAATAGATGTTTTAATGAATGAATGAGAGTGGATATTGGACACTTTCAGTGCGCATTCATTACCACCTCTAATAACAATAGCCGGCAGATTGCTGATATTTTATTTAAGAATTGGGCTATTTATTTGAGTAACAAGGATATTAGGAATTGTGTTGGTGAAAAAACAAATATAGTCTATTGAAAAGGAAGTAATTTGAAAGGCATTTCAGAATCTGATGAGAGGAGTCAACAACAGGTGGTGATGAAAAAATGTGGAGCTTGTGCATATTGCTCCTACATTTTTGAAAGAAATTGTGTTATGTTTAATAAAATGGAGGTTAAGTTAAATAAAAATGTTTTTTGTTACACAGAGAGGGTAGTATACTGTGCACTATTATTAGATTGTCCTTGTTTTTATATAGATAAAACTGAAAGAAAATTTAGAAATAGAGTGTATGAACATCTTAGGGATATTAGAATAAAAAAAAGAGATGAATACTTTGGCTAAGCATTGTTTGGAAAGACCTGGCCATTCTTTTAAATTTATTATACTTGATGTCCTTGAATTAAATGAAAGAGGTGGATCATGGACACTTTTATTAGAAAGAAAGATGTTGTTATGGAAGATACATTTAAATGCAGCACAATGGCCCAGTTTAAATGAATTTATTTCTATTTCTTGTCTTTTAAAGTTAAAGGCATAAGGGAGATAATGTATATATGTTTCTGGGTAAAAAGAATCTTGATTGCATATATATATTTGTAGATATAAATACAATATATACAATATATATGTATATACAAGTACATGTGTAGGCATAAGTATCTTTATAAAAATATATTAGGTATTTTTAGTAGGGAGATTTATTTTAATAGATATTTTCAATGTTTTTGTAGGTTATTTAAACTATAAAGTTCATCATACGTCCATTGTAATGGATCTATGTTGGTTTATTGAATATGGGTTAATGTCGTATGTATCTGATGAAGTCTCTGAATGAGCAGGGATGAAAGTGCTTATGTACTGATTTGTTATTACATACTTGTTCTCTACTTGTGGAGTTGTTTGTATCACCTGCTATTTACTGGAAGACCTGTTTTTTCACTCAGCTAAGATCTCAGCTCAATAGCTATGTCAGTGGGGATTCTTATTGTGGAGCTGGAGAAAGAGGGAGAAACCATCCCCGGAATGACTGTAGTCTCTTTGTGCTCTTAAGGAAAATTGCACTTGGTGCAGAGAGCTGCATCTAAAAGTACTGTGTGTATACCTGTCATCCTCCCAGTGAACTTTCCCCCACTGTTTCCAGTGATGAGGATTGAGGCTACTTAATTACTGGTCCAATGGTGGATATCACACAGTCCATAAAATCCACAAAAACTGACAGGCCAAAAAAAGAGCCATAAAGCTGCTAAAGTGGACTATTGAGGATAAGAAAGAAATTATGGATTGTTGATATTATGCAACAAGCCCAGAATTTCCAGATATAAAAAGTCTAAGTCTGGCAACATCACAGCATGATAGAACAATAAATCCCCAAATTAAGGAGAAGTGGAGTGGAGTGGTAAGTATCATTATCAATTTCCATATGAAGATACTTTGGAGCTTTCAGTAGGAAACCAGTATGAAAGTTCAGTTGGAGTTACATAGCAAAGGAAGGAACAGGAGGCACCTCTGATGCAATTAATTTTGTAGAGTGATAGGCCAGTGAGTTCCTATATGAAAGAGCAATGGATGACACAGGATGAAGCTGAAGAGAATATGTCATAGGAAGATATTGTGGAACTTTCTGTAGAATGCCCACAGGAAAAAGAGAACAAAGAGTGTGCTCTTAGTTTAGAAGAAATTGATCTAAGGGAAAAGTTGCTTAATTTAATAGAGATGGATATGACCCAAAATGTTAGAAGTTTGATAAAACAAATGAACACAGTAATCAAGACCGTTCATGGAAGTATCAAACAGAGAAAACTATAAAGCATTTAAGACAAGAAGTGCCACTGTTAGAAGAGTGCAGAAGAGGGAACATATCAACAAAAATACTTAGAAAGATAGATGTGTGAAAATCAACACACAATATCAGAACAGGCCAGGATCTGTCATATACTATTGCAAATTATTAACTAAACTAGAGATATCAGCACAGGCAGAAAAACTTAGAAGATATGCAGATAAATATAAAGGAAAAGTGCAAAGTAAGCAATTTGTTGATGACCCAAAAGTTTTATGGAGAACTGGAAAACAAGGCAAAAGGAATATAAAATGAGCAATTCATTGATGACCCAAAAAGTTTTATAGAGAACTGGGAAACAAGGCAAAATGTATACAAACACCACCAAAAAAAGAAGAATGAAATATCTGTGATGATCCTGTAGAACATAACAAAGATGCAGAATGAATAGAAGAAGTAAAAGTAACAGTTGTTGTTGTGTCTTTTGGCTTAGGGGTCACCACAGCGGAATGATTGGCGGAAGATTTTTACATGCCGAGTTGCCGGCCCTGACGCACAACTTTCAATGAAGGTACACCCATTCACGCATGTCTCCGCACAGAAGACACTCTAGCTGAGACTCAAACGGGACAAAGTCTTACTGTGAGGTGACAACGCTAAAAGAAACAGTAAGAAGTTAAACTTTACAGGGTATTAAATGGGATAAAGTAACAGCCAGATAAATTGAAACAAAATTAAGAAAAGCTCTTAAATGTAAAGCCCCAGGCCCAGATGCAGTATCTAACTTCTGGCTAAAATTATTAACATCTTTACATGAAGATTTAGCACTGAGGAAGAACTATTAATATGCACATCCCAAACAGAAGCCAGCCTGGTTAATAACAGAAAAAATTATACTCCTCCATAAGAGTGTACCTGCAAGATATCCTAAAAAGTATAGACTAATAATTTGCCTTCCGATGATGTATAAATAATACATTGAATTGATGCTGACAGAGTTTATAGTCATTTGTAAGAAAACTCAGTCAGAGCAATAGAACAAAAGGGTAACAAAAGAAAGTCCTATGGATCATTTATTGTAAAATAAAGTCATAATGAAAATTGTAAAAAGGGGAAGACTCTAAGTATTACATGGATAGACTAGAAAAAAGCATTTCACAACATCCCACATTCATGGATAAAGGAGTGCTTACAAATGTATAAGATACACCTTACATTGATTGATTGCATTACAGTGACCATGAAACAGTGGCAAACCACTTTTCAGCTAGCGATGATGGTAAAGGATAAATTATATTCCAGGGATAAAAATTCAAAGGCAGATAGTCAAGGATGACTCTTTGTTATTGCTGCTATTTTGTCTTGCCCTTAACCCATTAAGCTGTTTACTTAACAAAGTAGGCCATTGTTACAACTTGGCTTCCAGAAAGCAATAAAGTATAAAATACTTCTTATCTTCTTTTTGTGGCTGATTTAAAACTGTATAGATCATCAGATGAGGAACTAAAAGCACAATTGCAAGTGGTGAAAACTTCTTCAGATCTGATTGGAATCATATTTTTATGACTGTAATAACATTAAGCCTTATTGAATGCTATTAATAACTTTCTGCAGGCCTTATTTACTGAATCTTTTGTTTTATCTAAAGTTGTAATTCTATTAAATGTAAATGAAGGTCCCCATTTGAATAAAATAAACTTGTATTTACTATGGACAATATTAGCGATCTCCAGAAAGTGCATAACCAGAAGATGAAATTCCAACACAGCCCCTACCATATAAGACTTTTTAGCTTTACTGAAGAAAACGGTATTGATGTAAATTAAAATTAAAGAACTTAGGATTTACCCTAAGCCATTGGTAAATAACACTTGGAAAAAAGTTTTATCGTTGATTGATACTTTGCAACTAGAGTCAGATTTGCTCTGATAACTGTAAATGGTTTTCTTTTATTCATGTTTTATGAATTGTTTGATTTTATTACTTATGTCAGGCTAATTGTAAATATTGTATATAGTTTACATTGTTAAATATAATATACTATGAGGGATTTAACAGTATTATTTGAAAATAAAAGGTACATGAGTAATAAATGTCTTCAGATGACTTAAGAATATAATTTGGCCCTGCTAAATGTGCAAAAGCAACCTTTAAAGGAGGAAAGCAGCAGCACCAATAAAATATCAGTCTGGGACATGAATGTGATATAAAGGAACTGCAGCAGGAGGGATGGTATAAATATTTGGAAACTGATGAAGGCTCAACAATAAAAAAATGAACAAATGTGAATAAAACTTAGTAAGGAACATTTTAGATGACTTAAAATTATTACTGAAAACAGCCCTGAGATCTAGGAACAAAGTTCAAGCTATAAACCAATTTGTTCCTCCTGTTCCAACTTACAGTTTTGGGGTAATTGACAGGTCCCAAAAGGTACTGTATCAGCCAGACAGGAAAACAAGAAAAATTCTTTATGCTTATCAAATGATTTATAAAAATCAGTGTATGCCAAGATTATGTATTCCCTGTTCTGAAGGAGGTATGAACCACCCTGAAATTGATTACATGTATAGATCTGCAATTATAGGACTGCATACATACCTGCTGACCTCACAAGATCCAGACATGAGGCAAACAAGTCTAAAATGGCTTTTCTGCTTAAATTTAGCAGAAACATATTAGTGTCAAGTGGAAAAGGAAACCAAACTAGATGTAGACGAAAGTCAGACAGCAAATGAATGTGCCAAAAAGCAAAAGTAAAACTATAAAATGAATGATCAAATAAGAAGTCAAGAAATGTGGAAAAGGCATAAATATAGTTGCATGTACAGAAAACACCTGGAACAACCTCATGCCGATCAGGATCTGATGCAGGAATGGTTAAGGAGAGGTGAGTTTAAACCAAAAGTTGAAAGGTTAATATTGGTGGTCCAGGATAGTGGACTGCATACACATTGGTTTACAAAGTCCATTGAACATGTCAAAGAAACAGACAAATGCAGCTTTTATCAGAATTGGAAACAGTTGCACATCTTGTTGTTGGGTGTGATACACTAATGGCAGAGGGCCTGTATACTGAAAGGCATAATAATGTGGTAAGACTGTTGCACTGGGGATTGTGCAAACAGTATAATACTGAAGTACCTAAGAAGCATTGGAAATATAAGCCACAAAGCATTATAGAAAATAATGAAATTTATATCACGATGAGATCACCCATTACCAACAGTTGAAAAATACATGCAAAAAAATCTGATATAGTAGTCTATGAAAAGTAGCATTGATCACTGTAATTGTTACACTCAGTGATTACAGTCTCTTACATATATAGAGATAGACACACAAATTCATAAAATACTAGGATTTGCAGGCAGAAATAAGGGCAATATGGAAGAAGGCTACTCAGACAATTCCAATAGTAGTAGGGGCAGTGGATCTCATAGAAAAAGAATTTACAATTGCATTTAGATATGTTATCGATACATGTAACTCTGTACAAATTGCAGAAGGAGTCACTGCAGGGCACATTTAGTGTGCTGCAAAGAGCACACTTGGCTAACAACAACAATTGAAATAATACTAATTTCATGAACTTTAATCATACTTTGACTTAGGAATGGGGTCCATTCCCATTCTGGTATTAGAAACCCAAAAGACTTGGAGAAATTAAATTGATAACATGCTATACATTCTTTCTCTTTTTCCTTTGGCTGCTCCCATTAGGGGTCACCACAGTGGATCATCTGTTTCTATTTCTTCCTGTCCTCTGCAACTTGATCTGTCACACTAACCACCTGCATGTCCTCTCGCACCACATCCATAAACCTTATCTCAGGCCTTCCCCTTTTCCTCTTACTTTGCACCTCCATCCTTAGCATCCTTCTCCCAATATAGCCAACATCCCTCCTCAGCACATGTCCAAACCAATGCAAACTTGCCTCTCTGGCTTTGCCTCCAAACTATCCAACCTGAGCTGACCCTCTAATATACTCATTTCTTATCCTGTCCATCCTCATCACACCCAATGCAAATCTTAACATCTTTAACTCTGCCACCTCCAGCACTGACTCCTGTTGTTTCGTCAGTGCCATCGTCTCCAACCCATATAAAATAGCTGGTCTCACTACCATCTTGTAGACCTTCACTTTCACTCTTACTGGTAGCCATCTGTCACAAATCACTCCTGACACTCTTCTCCACTCACTCCACCCTACCTGCACTTTCTTCTTCACCTCTCTTCTACACTCACCATTACTCTGAACTGTTGATTCCAAGTATTTAAACTCATCCACCTTCACCAATTCTACTCCCTGATCCTCACCATTCCTTTGTCCTCCCTCTTATACACACACATATATTCTGTCTTAGTCCTGTTGACCTTCATTCCTCTTCTCTCTAGAGTATATCTCCACCTCCCCAGGGTCTCTTCAACCTGTTCCCTACTCTCACTACAGATCACAATGTCATCCACAAACATCATAGTCCATGGGGATTCTTGTCTGATCTTGTCTACCAACCTATTACCATTGCAAATAAGAAGAACTCACAGCTGATCCTTGATGTAATCCCACCTCCACCTTGAATGCATGCATTACTCCTACTGCAGACCTTACCACTGTCATACTACCCTCGTAAATATCCTGTACCACTATTAAATACTTCTCTGCCACTCCTGACCTCATTACACAATACTGCAACTCCTCTCTATGCACCCTGTTACATGCTTTCTCTAAGTCCACAAAGACACAATGCAACTCCTTCTGACCTTCTCTATATTTATCCATCAATACTCTCAGAGCAAAAATTGCATCTGTAGTGCTCTTTCCTGGCATGAAACTGTACTGCTGTTCAGTAGTCAACGCCTCCCTTCTTAACCTAGCTTCCATTACTCTTTCCTATAACTTCATGCTGTGGCTGATCAATTCTATCCCTCTATAGTTACTACAGCTCTGCACATCACCCTTATTTTTAAACATTGGCACCGATATACTTCTTTTCCACTCTTCAGGCATCCTCTCACTTTCCAAGATTTCATTAAACAATCTGGTTAAAAACTCCACTGCCATTTCACCTAAACACATCCATGCTTCCACATGTATGTCATCTGGACCAACAGCCTGTCCATTCTTCATCCCCTTCATAGCTGTTCTTACTTCCACATTGCTAATCCATTGCACTTCCTGATTCACTATCCTCACATCATCCAACCTTTTCTCTCTCTCTCTCTCTCATTCTCTTCTTTCATCAGCCCCTCAAAGTACTCTTTCCATCTGCTCTACACACTGTCCTCATTTGTGAGTACATTTTCCTCGTTATCCTTTATCATCCTAACCTGCTGCACATCTTTCCCAGCTCAGTCTCTCTGTCTAGCCAATTGGTACAGGTCCATTTCTCCCTCCTTAGTGTCCAAACTTTCACACAACTCAGCACACACCTTATCTTTCACCTTTGCCACCTCTCCCTTCACCATACACTTCATCTCCTTATACTCCTGTCTACTTTCTTCATCTCTCTGACAATCCAACTTCTTCACCAACCTCTTCCTTTGTATACTCTCTTGTACTTCCTTATTCCACCACCAGGTCTCCATGTCCTCCTTACTCTGTTCAGATGACACATGAACCACTTTTATAGCTGTCTCTCTTACCACCTCTGCTATAGCTGCCCAGCTATCTGGTAACTCTTCACTGCCACCTGGTGCATGTCTTAACTCTTCCCTGAACTCCACCTTAAAGTCATCGTTTTTCAGCTTCCACTATTTGATCCTTGGCACTGCCCTCACTCTCCTCCGCTTTTTCTTGATATCCATCATCCTACATACCACCATCCTATGCTGCCTAACTACAATTTCCCCTGTCACCACTTTGCAGTCTCCAGTCTCCTTCAGACTGGCCCTCCTGCATAGGATATATTCCACCTGTGTGCATCTTCCTCCACTCTTGTATGTCACCTTATGTTCCTCTCTCTTCTTAAAATATGTATTCACCACAGCCATGTCCATTCTTTTCACTAAGTCCACTACCATCTGACCTTCTGCATTCCTCTTCTTATCATACCTACCCATCACTTCCTTATCCCCTCTGTTCCCTGCACCAACATGCCCATTGAAATCTGCTCCAATCACCACTCTCTCAACCTTTTGTACACTCTCCACCACTTCATGCAACTTGCTCTAAATTTTTCTCTCTCATCTATTGCACACCTAACCTGCAGAGCATATGCACTAACAACATTAATCATCACACCATCACTTTCCAGCTTCATAAACATCACTCTATCCAACACTCTTTTTACCTCCAAAACACTTTTGTCATACTGTTCCTTCAGGATAACCCCTACCACATTTCTTCTCCCATCCACATCATGGTAGAACAATTTGAACCCACCTTCAATACACTTGGCCTTATTCCCCCTTCCATCTGGTCTGTTACATGCATAATATATCAGCCTTTCTTCTCTCCATCATATCAGCTAGCTCTCTCCCTTTACCAGTCATACTGCAAACCTTCAAAGTTCCTACCCTTACTTCCACATTCCTAAACTTCCTCCTCTCTTCTTGCCTTTGGGCATGCCTTCCCCATCTTCTTCTCCTTCAGCCAACAGTAGCCCAATTTACACTAGCACCCTGTTGGCTAACATTACTGGTGGCAGTTGTTGTTAACCCAGACATCAACCGATCTGGTATGGAAATCTGTATTGTTGTCTGCATATTTGATCTGGTAAGTAACATATAACAATACAATAGCATACACCGAAGTAACTAAAATGGTATGGCTGAAGTTCACATAGTGCTGCACTGAAACCCCTAAAGTAGAATAGAATGATAGCCTTGGGAGATTTTGTAGTGGAGCACCATAGGTTACTGCCTAAATGATTTTTAATGACATTTGAAAGGAGGACTGAGATGTAAATTTTAATTTACAGGCAGTTGATCCATTCCTTCTAAGTTGCTCATGGCCACATTATATTTCCCATTTTACTTAATTTCCATTGTGGGTGCTCTTTTGAAATTTTGCTCTATATGCAAAGCACATTAATAGCTTATAAGACATCATTAGTGAGGTGTCATTACATTCAAAATAAAAATACTATATATTTTACCTGAAAAAATAAATTTTTTATTCAGAAAGTGCATAGATAACATGCTATAATCTGATCAATTGTTTGTGAGCTGTTGAGTGCCACACATTGATGTTTAGAAGTATAATCTGTTTTCATTGCGGGCGTTGTTTTGAACTTCTGCCTAGTATACCAAGTAAAATGGCCTTCAGTAAGTATTTAAAGGATTGTCAAAACATCAGTAGTATGTTGTGTCTTTTGGCTTTTCCCAGTTAGGGGCCGCCACAGCGGAACTCTGGTCCGCTAATGATTGGCAGTAGATTTTTATGTGCCAAGTTGCCAGCCCTGATGTACAACCTTCAATGAAGGTACGCCCATTCACGCATGCCTCCATACAGAAGACACTCTAGCTGAGAATCAAACGGGACAATGTCTTACGCAGCACCACCACCGCAGTCTCAAAACATCATTAGTATAAATCCTGTATATTGTACTTTAATATATATATATGAATCCATATTAGATCCATGACAGAACACTTACCCAATGACCAAATCACCGACACAACACATCACCGACAATGGTAAGTATAACAACTGCAGAATGGAATATATTCACGTTTCCACAATAAAATAAAAAAACAAAAATAAACATGTATATACCAGGTGGGCAAGACCCCTGCACCACTCCCACACCCCCCTACTTAAATATACCAACTCCAAGATTACACCACATTGTGGAAATGGGAATACATCCCATTCTGCACTACTTATACTTACTATTGCCAGAAATCTGCACTGTCAGCGATGTGGTCTCGGTGATCTGGTCGTCGGCTAAGTGTTGTTTCATGGAACTGATAGTTTACCATATATAGATAAAGATATAGACATATATGTATAGGTCTACTTCAGATGATCGAAGTTTCAAAACTTTGAACATCATATGGCTGGGGACCATATAATCGAAGTGTTAAAACTTTGAACATCAAATAAAAGCAAAAATAAAACCCAAAACAGTTTTCTTTTATGTTTTTGCAGGGAGTCAAGCCCCCTTGAACACCCGCCTTTAAAGGCAAAAAATACAGTCTCCATGGGACCCCATAACATCCCTGGCTGTATCCTACATGAACTCAGGCATGAACTCTCAGCTCCATTAGACACCGTATTCAACCAAAGCCTGACCACCAGCTTCATCAAAGCTGAAAGCAGGACAACCACTGTCATCCCTCTACACAAAGGTGGTGTGTCCACTGACCCAGGCAATTATAGGCCCATCAGCCTAACTAGCCTGATCTGCAAGGCCATGGAATGCATTATCATGGACCTTATAAACAAGGACATTGGCAACCTCCAATTGCTTGACTCCACACAGTTTGGATTTGTCAAAGGGAAATCATGCCTGTTAAACTTGGTCGACTTCTTTGAAACAGTCACCAAAGCCATGGATGAGTGGAAGACAGTGCACACTGCCTACCTTGACCTAGCCAAAGCCTTTGACACTATTCCCAGCTCAGGTATAATAGATAAACTCTCCCAACTAGGCATCAACCCATATGTTACCAGATGGGTAGCTAACTGGCTCATTGATAGATCCCACTCAAAGTAGGGGAAGCTACCTCTATTAGAAGACCCATAATGAGTGGTGTACCCCAAGGATCAGTCTTGGGGCATCTACTGTTTGGGATATACTTTTCTAAGGTGCAAGCCAAAACCAGTGGTCTATGGTTGACCAAGTTTGCAGATGACTGCAAGCTGTGTGCTGTCTTAAATTCCCCTAGTGATGTGAACATCCTCCAGGAGGGCCTTACCCAAAGTAATGATTGGTGCCAGAAGCATGGCCTCAAACTGAATGCCAAGAAATGCATCATTATCCCCTTTGGGGAAAATGTCATCCCCACTAAGTATCACATTAATAACAATGTACTAAGCATGCAATTAGGGACTTGGGCATTCAGGTTGACAGCAACCAGACTTTTGACCACCACATTGCCTATGTTGTACGGACGGCTTTATACATGGCCCACCTTATAAATAAGGGTATTTCATCCAGGAACAAGGAGGTCATAACATCTCTGTACTCCTCCCTTATCAGACCCATTATCGAGTACAGTGCCCCCTTCAGCATGTACCTTGCCAAGCCCATGCAGCAGTTGGAGAGACCACAGAGGTTCCTGACCAGGAAAATCCAGGGTCTCAAATACCTGTCCTATACAAATAGGCTAAAAGCCTTGTACCTCTACTCAGTGTCATACAGACTGCACAGAGGTGACCTGTGTCTGGCACACAAGGCCATTTCAGACCCAGCCTTGATGGAGTTGCTGCATATCCGTAAGACAAACTCCACTCATGCAACCCACACACAAGGCCTTAACCTGGTCTGTGACATTAATAGAACTTGTTGGCGGGATAGATTTGTGTCCCAACAACTCCCCATCTGTGGAATAGACTCCCTGTCCATGTCAAGCAAAGTACCTCTCTAGCCCTCTTTAAGAGGAACCTGGATGACTGGATGGGAAACAGAAAATATACCCCTGGGATCCCACATGTGTCCCTGCTGGACATGGGAAACAGTTGCTGACTTTGAGGGAACATGGGTGAAATTCTTGGCTAGGCTTATAAGGGCCTCTGGGCCAATAGCCTAATATCATCCTATGAAACTATGAACCCCACAGCCTCTGCTAATTAAATATACCAACTCCAAAATCTCTCCAAAATGTTCACTTCACTAATACTATTGGGAAAATCTGGAACTTACTCCCCACTGAACTTTCAACATTTCCCTCTATTTCCTTGTTCAAAAATAAACTTAAGCTCTTCCTTAAAACACATTGGATGTGCCCCTGTACTAAACCTGACTAACCTACATGCTCTCACTACTTGTTTCAACCCCACCTTATATGCTCTAGCTACCTGTTTCTACCTCATTGTCTCAGCTCAGTAACAAACACATCAGAATTCAACTACCATTCTACCTCTACTACCTAGCCTTACCTATTAGTATACTCTCATAAAAGTTCCAGTCTTCACGATTAGAATTTTCTTACTCAACTTCTATTCCAGTCTTACTTTCCTTTTTCCCCCTTCTTATATCTAGAATTATATTATGTGTTTTACTATCAGTCTTTCTGAACAGTTAAAATGCAGCCTCATGACAAATTGTATTATGTTTAGTCAATATTTTGTGTTATATACTCTATATACTTGTAACCACTTTTTAGCTAATACTGCTTTAGTTATTATTAATGTAGTCAATCTCATATATGTACTTCTGTAGATATGTATTGTAATTGAACTTTGGAGCTTATCTCCCCGGGCCTCTACTGAAAATGGACATATATCCAGCTAGACTAGCCCGGTCAACAAATGTAAAATAAAATAAAATAAATAAAATCACACTACTGTGAGGAAAATGGTAAATTTTCCATTCTGCGCTGTAAGGCGATCTCCATTCAGAACATTCGAAGTTTTAAAACTTTGATTATATGGTCCTCAGCCATATGATTTTCTAAGTTTTGAAACTTCGATCATCTGAAGGGGACACATATACACACACACACACACACATATATATATGTATATATATATATATATATATATATATATATATATATATATATGGGTCTATGTTGCTACATTGAAAGTACGTTAAATAGAAATGTACTACAACAAACTCACTTTCATGAAAGTGCATTTTTGTGAAAATGCACTTTAACGAGAAAAAAAAAAACGAAAGAAAATCTACAAAAATAAAACACTATACACGTTTATGCACAGGGGCAAGCCCCTCTGCACCCCCCATGTGGGGGGCTGTGCCCCGAATAACCCCCCTACTTTAATATTCTCACTCCGAGATTGCACTACAGTGAGGAAAAGGGAATATTCCCTTATCCCCGCTGTACCGCAATCTAAGCAACAGTTTCCTTATTTGTACAATCAACAGTGCATATTGATGTACAACTAAATCTACATGCAAACTGCCTGTTATCTTTTTTTTTCTTTTTTTTACGAAACTGCATTTTTGCGAAAATGCCCTTTCACAAAAATGAGTTTGCTGTTGTACGTTTCGATTTTACATACTTTTGATGTAGCAACTAGGACCCATATATATATATATATATATATATATATATATATATATATATATATATATATATATATATATATATATATATATATATATATATCTAAACCGAAACAGAACAAAATAACCAAACTCCTCCACTGGTGCTGAGAAAGACGAAAAGCCACCTGAATTTAACGTTTTCGTTCTTTTATTAAAACAGAACTTCATCAGAAAATGCACCCAACTTTTTCCCTCCAAAGTTGGGTGCATTTTCTGATGAAGTTCTGTTTTAATAAAAGAACGAAAACGTTAAATTCAGGTGGCTTTTCGTCTTTCTCAGCACCAGTGGAGGAGTTTGGTTTTATATATATATATATATATATATATATATATATATATATATATATATATATATATATATATATATATATATATATATCTACAGGTATAGATGGCTATAGATATAGATATATACATATATCTATCTATCTATATCTATATCTATATCTATATCTATATATATATATATAAAATGCTGTGGAACAAAATCCTGGTACATGTGAGGCAGAGCACCTCGCTGGCCTTGTTCAAGAGAAATCTTGACCAATGGATGGGAGACCACAGGTATACCCCAGGGATTACATCAGTGTCTTTGCTTGACAGAGGCACAGCTAAATAACGGGCATAATATCCTTCATTCTAAAGGGGTGACGTAAGCCACAAAACTCTGGGCTAGACTTGTAAGTGCCCTAGGGCAGATAGCCTAGTATGAACATATGAACCTATATATATATATATATATATATATATATATATATATATATATACATTTACAATTTGCAAGCCTCACAGTTAGACGTTGCCTGTTCGCTTCTCAGTTAGAGCGTCTTCTGTGTAGCGACATGCGTGAATGGGCGTTCCTTTGTTGAAGGTTGTGCATTAGGCCCGGCAAGCCAGTACGTAAAAAAATCTACTGCCAATCATTAGCGGACCGGAGTTCCGCTGTGGCGACCCCTAACCGGGAAAAGCCGAAAGACAAAAATGTAGCATTAATTCTGTGCAACAGAATATACAGCAAGTAAAACAGTATGTTGAAATTCAGCATGCTGCTGCACTAGAACCCTAAAGTAGGACTGCTACTTTTCATCAATTTGTTAATTGGAAAACCCACTGGACAAAGTATCCCTTTGCAGTGATGAACCGGAAGTACTGTCTAGCTAAGTGACTTGCTCAAAGTCACACACTAGGCATGAAAGTAAAAAGAATAAAACCCTGTACTTTTGACTTCAAGATGCAGTTCATTAACACTTCAGTGCCTTAATCTTCTGCATTAACTCCCAGATGGTCAGTGGTTTTAGTAGATGAATACTATGTGGTGAATGCATGAATGAGTGATTATAGGGGTTGAGATATAGCGTCCTTTATATAAGCAGTTTATCGACCGGTTCAAGAATTACTTAATGAGTTGTCATTATAATACTGCCATGCAGGAATTTATATAAATTATTGGGTATAGGTCTAAACTTGTGCTTAGTGTGCTAAGTACAACTTCTGCTTCTTTCGGCTTTTTCCGAGGGGTTGCCACAGCGGATCACCTGTCCGCTCATGATTGGCAATGGAGTTTTACAGTGTCGAGTTGCCAGCCCGGCACCCAACCTTCCAGAGAAGGCACACACACACACACACACACACACACACACACACACACACACACACACACACACACACACACACACACACACACACACACACACACCTAGGGCCAGTTTAGAGTGTCCAATCCACCTGCAGCATGTCTTTGGAATGTGGGAGGAAACCGAAGCACCCAGAGGAAACCCATGCGACCACAGGGAGGACATGCAGACTCTGCACAGCCGAGAATCAAACCGGGGAACCTCATGCTGTGAGGCAACAATGCTAACCACTGAACCACCGTGGCCGCCCCAGTGTGCTAAGTACAACAATGCTCAAAAATAGTTATTTTCTAAGTTGACATGACAGCAGAAGTAAAAATCTATATATCACAGCAGAATACAATGCCATACATAACGTGCTATACATTGATCCAAGTAAACTGATATGGCAGTATTTGGCATAGTGCTGTGCTAAAACTCATAATGGTAGAATATCAGTCTTGCATGCTCTTTTGTACATGGATCTGCTGTGGTGACAGCCTGCAAGTTTCATAATGAGACCTGGCATTGTGACTGCCATATTACTCTTTAATATATAATCAGTTGATTCAGTGGTTAACAGGTACTCACTGCCACAGTTTGATATTTTGCATTACACTCCATTCCATTTGTGGATGCTTTCAAGTTCGTCCTAGTTTGCTGCATATAGTATTGCCTTCAAATACTTCTTTCTTGAGCTGTAATTATACCAAAAGTGAAAATCATGTATATGTTGCCATAAAAATTGTTTTTTTTCATTTGCAAAGTGGCACAGATAACACCCATAAGCAGCTAAAGTTATGCAATTACAATTCACTATAGTTTTGCTTTGAAACCCTCAGATGGGAGACCAGTTTTAAGAGGTGTTTGTAAGACAACTGCCCAAGAGTTTGTTAATGAAATATAACAAAAGGGAGTAGTATAATATGTCCTTTATATTTTTAGGCAGTTGTTCCAATGGTTTTGTGGTATTGGCCACAATAATGACCAATAATAATTATTTAATGAGTTATCATTATAATACTGCCATGCAGGAATTTATTGATTTATTTAACTGGTTAAGTAAATTGTGGGGTTAAAGTGTCATCTGCATGCCTATAAAAGTTTCCTCCTACCTCCCAAAGATATTCTGCTTAGATTAATTGGATAATGTAGCAAATGCTCTACATTTAAATTGGGATTCTTCTTGGGTTTCCTCTATGAAGTAAATATATTTACAGGTGTGTCCTTGAAGCAGTTGTGTGGGTAACTGCTTAGACTCACACTGACTACTTGTTGATTAGAAGGACTTGGATAGCAGTCATTAGGATATAAATTGTAGCTTACTGCCTTTTTATAATCTACTGGTTAACTAAGTTCACTAGGAAGAAATACCTCTACTTAAGGGTGAATGAGATTCAGTTTCTGGTTATGTGGTTACTACATGAATGTTTGATTATGTGGGTAGAGACTGAGTGAATCAGATGTTATTCTTTGAGATAAGTGTTGTTAGCAGCTTAAAAGATATACCCCCCGGATTCATGAAGCTCGGCACAAGGCCGGCATAATGTTTGCGCCGGCCATGCGGCATAGATGTGGAGTAGTCGCACCATATGCATATTAATGAAGGTGTGCAGCCGCCACAGCCACGTGCATAGGAAACGTGCACGAGTGCAAGGGGCGTATCGAAGTTGCACAGGGAGGCGTGTCAATGTCGGCTTCCGAGGAGCAACCTAAACTGCTGAATATTATATTCTGCCAGCAATAGTAATCGTACCTATCAGTGTCCGTGGAGACTGAAACGTATGCAAAGCAGAGTCCCTGCAAACAGAAAATGAGGACGCAAACACAAATGCATGGTAGGGAATAACGGGTCCCTACTCATGAACAAATGACAGGAAAACCGTGTGCCTGTAGTCCAATGTAGTGTAGATAGCTATACCATGTGGAAGTAAAATGTATCAGATGTTAGCGCTGCCAGTAGGTACGTCCAGTCCAATGGAGAGGGTCACCAGCCGACCCATAATTTGAGGGAGGGAACATAGCTGTGCAGATGTGTCCATAACAAAATACATGAGGAGAAATGTAGATATAGGTAGTGACCGTATGTCTGAATCATATCCCACAAGCCATGTAATAGTCACATACAAAAGGTATGTCCGTATTTCACATACCAAATGTGATAGGAAATAGCATACGCATGTAAACGAAACAGAAGGAGCATATAAACGAGCCATAACAACACACACACATGTAGGCCAAAAGGAACAGTATGATCCGTACCGCGGACCAAGATTACCACCTGTCCCACTTTGCAAGCGACAGTCCCTCTGTGGGCAGATGTGTCCTGACACAAACATGTAAAACTGGCAAATGTCCAGAGAATATAGGACATAATTCCTCCATAGACGTCATGTAATAGTTGCATTAAACCTATTTCACTGGATGTATAATACAGAAATGTCATAACAAACAGAATAAGATACCGAAATGCTACAAGAATAAGCTTAGATATAGGCAAGAATTGTAAGTTCTACCTGCCGAACTGACCGTGGGTATGTGTCAGCCTGTAAAATATGCTGTGTTCACCGCAACTGTCACAGTAGGGTTGCCACCCTTACAAATGGCCAAAGTGGGACATGTTTGGTACAGACATCAGACTGTACAGGCCGACACATACCCACGGCCAGCACAAAGGACAGAACATAACTGTTTTGCCTACAGAAAAGCGTATTCCTGTAGCATTTTAGTTGCTTAGTCTGTTTCTCATAACAGTCAGGTATTTTAGATACAGAATTAACTGTTTAATGCAACTATCACATAAAATATAGAAATATGTTTGCTCTAAAATCAAAGGACATTTGCCATGTTGACAATTACATGTCAGGACACAACTGCCCAAAGAGGGACTGTCCCTCGCAAAGTGGGACAGGTGGTAACCCTATGTCACACTGTGGACAATTGAAAAGGTGGAAACACAACCGTTGATTGTGGGGAGGTAATGTCCACAACAGTCGGACATGTGTAATGAATAGCTTGGACATAGGAAAAGGTGCCATCCTACCAATGAGTAGAACAGGCTGGCAAAATCCAGAAGGCAGCTGTATAATCCGAACTTTCATGTGACACAGTCGAACGGGTAGTACCCAGATACACCAACCAAGTAATGAAAGTGAAGTAAGGGCGTGTACCTATGTGCGTGAGGTATAGCATGTGGACGGCAAACATGGCAGGGTAGTCCACACAACCATAAAGGTACCCGACACATGTAGGGTAGTCAATGTGTAACTCTGGCCGTGTCATTCTGGCCGTGTCATGGGCCAACAACCAAAGTAGTGCTCTATGGGGTGTGAGTAATTCGCGTGTGAGGGGTGTGTGTTTAATGGTAAATTCCTCAAAGGCGATACTTGTGTCGTATGCAGAAAAGGTGAACCAGAGGTGTATGAGGGGGCAGCGGGTGAAGTGGAAAGAAACACAACCTCATGTAGAAATAGCTGCAAGACAGGCAGACAGGCCATAGTGTAGAACACAATCCCACAAACGTATGAATATGGAAATATGCGAGACAAATGTATACATACAGGACCATCACATACCCACAGATGGGTCCTGATGGTACTGGCCATAACAAACGCAACACACCTGGATGCATAATAGCCTACCCAGCATACCCTCCACAACACAAAACCTGCCACCATACCAGAACGTCCACCAAATCCAGCCGTACTTGGTCCACTGGTTTGTTGCAGAAACAGCTATACACAGTGACCCCTATGAATATGTAGTAGGTTTAGTCACCCTAGGCAGTGTCAGGATTGCAAACCATGTATCCCCTGCAGGTAAACCCCCCCTGCATGTTTTCGTGCAGCCACAAAAATCTTCATTATCTTACTTGTTTTGGTTTTGACCAATTTTTGGGATATCTCTGACGGGATGACCAACCTGTGTAAATAGTAGAATGGTTATGACGACATGATGTCCAATCTAGTACATATCTGGACACATGTCAGAACATGCAGTGGAGGACCATGACACTGTCCAGCCCTAAGTGGGCATGCATAACCTACCACCCAGGATAAAATACCTTCCCGTGAAGCACGTGTCCAGACATGAATAGGAGGGAGAATATAATGCACACATTTGCAAAGTGGAAAATGGCATGACGGCGAGGAAGACACTACGTAAACAGGTCAACCCTGATCAAGTGTGAGGGACACTGACTGTGTGAAGTCATGAGTGACTATACCTGTCATCCTGTGTGAGCAAGATATCTGGACAGAGCCATGAATATAAGTGAGACAAAAGTCCAAAATCAGGGACAATCTGTAAACATATCTCTTAGAAACATAGAATTTGATAGAATAACAGTTTGCACATTGGCATTAATGTCTGGAGTATGAAGTCTGAAACCCAACTGTCTGTCAGCATGTTCCGACTGCAGTGTTTAATGCTGAGCTACTGCTGTGCCAGAACACAACAGCGTATTACAGAGGTCCATGCCATACCACTCAACTGTCCAGATATTCGCAGAATGACTAGGGTCACCACCTGTCCCACTTTGCGAGTAACAATCCCTCTGTAGGCAGTTGTGTCCTGTGAAAAAATCAAGACATAGCAAATGTCCTGAGAGTTTATTTCCTAATTTACTTTAATAGTCGCATAAAACGGTTATTTTATATATGAATCCTCAATATGTTATGTGAAGTAGCATAAGCAATTCAAATGTTACTAGAATAAGCTATTATATGTACAAAAAAGTTTAAAGTTCAGTACTATGCATGGCTGTAGGTATGTTTTGTCCTGGAAAATCTGACATCTCTACAGAACATGTCCCACTTTGGGCAGTCGAAAAGGTGGCAACCCCAAGAATGACCACAGGTTCGCCCCATAGTGTTGGTGTGTGCCTCCGACAATCTGCACCAGTGTGGTAAATAGCTGAGGATTGACGTCACTAAATAATGAGAAATATCCTGAGTATAAGACTCCACAACCCGCAGAAAAGTCATGCTAATGCAAGACCTAGCATTCTATCAACATCGTAAGCTTGTAAGAGCACTCGTTAAAATGTGTCCCTAATTGTCCCCCCACCGTGTAGGTTTTGCGCAGGTATGGTGCTCTAAGAGGTATATTTTTACAGGAACAGCCCTTCACACTTGTGTAATGTACAACTGCATACCTGTAGTCACTTCATGTCCAAAAATAACAATCCCTGTATGACTGTATACAGGTAATAGTCAAATGTGAATGGGAACACCCCTCACCAGGGAGTATGGACTGTAACAAACCCACCCATAATATATAATGCCAACAGAATTAGCTGCTAGGTGTTAGGTGCCCAAACACCTGTGTCTATAAACACAGGTAAAACTTCAAAATAGGGAGAAAGCCCTGTCCATATGCTTCGTCTGACATTTGACCTCGGCCAGGGAAGTTCTGTTCACCAGGTGGACAAGCCTAAACCCAGATCACTACATGAATACCCTGACAATCAAGCCCTGTATGTGGCTGGACTATATGCCTTGGTGTTCTGCATACCCTTGGAGTGATTAACAATGCAGCCGGAGTCCACAGCAGTACGCAATAGGGAATGTATAATATGTAGTACCGCCTTTTTCCCAGCAGGAGAATGGATGCCTGTGTCGTAGGTAAAGCGATGAGGTGTATGTTGATGTAGCTAAGTACTATGGGTATGCATATCAATGCGGGAGAACACCAATAGAATAGTGGTTCCGGTATCCGGCCAACGTGAATGCAGTCCCGGTTGACCTACAACCACTGCACATATAACTTGAAAGTGTAATTAAAGCGTTTGTGCAGTACACACATTTAAATATGTAAAGGTGAACGTGTGTTTCGCAGTGGTCAATAACCTGGAATACAGATATGTAACTGTTACGGTCAGAATTATGAAAGTTCACAGAAGCACAATTATCTATGAAACATATGTAACCCACAATAAGGATATGCAAGTGCGCCTGTGTAATCCGCTCACAGAATAGAAAATGAATGGTGTTTTCCCCACGTTCCATGTACATGGCTCATACTTGTTAAATCCGTAAAGTACGAAACCAGACAAAGCCATGACAACAACTGGTACAAATAGGGACAATCCCCAGATATTGCCCTAACAAACATAGAAAGTGGATAGAATAACAGTTGTGTCACTAGCATGGATTCTCTGAAGGGTATGAAGTCGTAACCTGAAATGTTTGTCATTATTTACCAACATTAGTCTTTAATGATATGCCACTAACTTGCCAGATAGACACAAGGCTATGAAAAACGGACCACAAATAGGGCCTATCCCCAGATATTGCCTAACAAACATAGAAAGTGGATAGAATAACAGGTGTGTCACTAGCATGGATTCTCTGAAGGGTATGAAGTCGTAACCTGAAATGTTTGTCATTATTTACCAACGTCAGTCTTTAATGATATGCCACTAACTTGCCAGATAGACACGAGGTATGAAAAATGGAGCAAAGATAAGAGGCAAACAGCTGTACATGCAACAGAAATCTGTACAGTTGAAAGGTATGATATGGAGATATATATACACATATATCCACAGACATAATCCAAAGCAAATTATGAGATGTGGAATGTACAGACATATGTATATATGTACAGATAGATATATCTATACACACACGATACATGAATAGATATATACACAACAAACATATGTCCCTGTACATATAACACATGTACATAAATAGTGACCTAATATGGATAGACAGACAGACATGCATGAAAGGAGAATACACCGATGGTTTCCAAACCATTTCCCGGAAAGTACCAGTGTGACAGGGCCTGCAAGTTTACACATTAAACATGAATATAGGTGTCCTTTGTAGGACCCCAAATATTGATCCGTACGAAGTGCGAACCGTCATTGATGCAAAAGAAGTCACACCTGCAACTACGATATAGCTGTACATGCAACAGTAGCAGGTGCAAGGGTAATAACACATGGGTCGACTGAATGTATGACGTACGAGCTGATAACCGCAGAGTGGGGAGTGCTCGGAAGTGTCCTCACACTTTATTATCGCTCACATTAAACATGTCTAATGGGTACTGTGGAGGTGTGTCAGGTATGGGAATCATGGGTATGCAGAATTGGGCCAAGGTGCCGGTTGGTACAGATCTATTAGGTACACCCCATGGGAGTGATCAATATACCTATGTGGGTATAGCACACACCTATATTTACCAAACAGGTGCAACCCACCCACTGGATATTGTGTAAACTATTGGGGGAAGACGTAGGGACCTATATCAGTGTCATGTAGGCGATTATCATGGATGAACATGCATACGACCAAGATCGTAACCATACCTGCCAGAATGTCAGAATAAGACAGCTGGACTAAGGCATAGTACACGACAGACAAATAGGGACTATATTAAATATACCTCAGACAAAGTCAGACCATTGATAGAATAATTGCGTAGTCGGGAATACGAATGTTATGAGAGTTAGTAATCATGAAATAGAAATGTCAGTCATGATTACCTAACCGCACAGTCCATCATGGCTTGCCAGCAATCTATCAGAAAGGCACATTATCATGACAAATGTAACAGAATCATAGGTCAAACCCCAGGGCATATACCCATAATGTGTACAGGTGAGAGGTATGAAGATAACCTGTCCTAATGAAATGTACAGAACTAGTGATACTAGGTGGACAGGTGAGAAGAAAGACATCAGGACAAATGACAACACATGTACAACTCATAAGCATGTTTGTCCACAAATGTGAATTACAATGTATGGCCTGTGAAAGTCAATGTGGAAGGTTAATAGACTCAAATGACATGTGTCCCTCAGGGTGTCATGCAGTGTCACCGATACAGTGTCCAGTCCACCATACTCGTACGTGAGCTCTGCCACTGACGGAAAGCGCAAATACCAGCCTACACATAAATTACATGATGGAATAAGTAGTGTGGATAAGCACCTGTTGGCCTGTGTGAGGAATATAACCCAGTGGGTGGGTGTGTTCAGCAATAGGAATGTAATGGTAACTGGCCTGTGATGGCACCATGTATTGTGTGTATTGGCGTAACTGTACAAATGTGCAGATGTATGCCTCACATGTGTGGTGTGTTCCTCTCACAATCTGTACCTGCATACCTCTCAACTGTACAGATTTTTGCAGAATGTCCAGATATTTGCCTCATATATTTGGAACATTATTCATAAAATTGTGGTTTTCTGGCAAATAGTGCAAATCATTAAAGACCAAAGTTAGAAAATAATGAGAGACATTTGAGTTTCAGACTTCATACCCTTCAGAAAATTCATGCTAATGCAAAACCTGTTATTCTATCAACTTTTTAGGTTTGTAAGAGCAATATTTAAAAATTGGCTTTACTTTTGGGCTTTTGCCCCACTTTTAGTTATGGCTTTGTCCAGATTTCCTGGTGTTGGAGGTTGAGAGGTATGTGTACCTGTCTGCCAAATACCTGAGAACTGACATCATTAAATAATGATAAACATATGTGTTTAAGACCCCAAATCCCTCAAAGGGCATACTAATGCAAAACCTATAATACTGCCAACTATCTACGTTTGTAAGAGCAATATGTAGAATCTGCCCCTATCTGTCCCCCCATCATGTTAGGCTTTGTACAGATGTTCTGCACTAGGAGGTTGATAGGTATGATCAGAAACAGATACATGTCTGTGGAAACAGCATTATCGACCACAAGATAACGCAGAAGGTATGAAAAGCACTGCAGTAGGAAGTTCATCCGCAGGTATGTGCTGACATATCAAATGACACAGCAGTCTACAGGAAGTACCTATGGGGTGTTACCTTTACCAATGATGACAGTGGGACATACCCACAGCCATGCATACACCACAAATAGACATAGCACACAGCAAAGCCTGGGCCATGATACACGAAGCCTCCGGCGTGTATGGATTGAGTGAGAGTACAGCAAGGAAAGATGACTGCCAGGCTATTCAGCAAACACCCGCAGGGGCGTGCAAGACCGCCCGTAACACGAACATTGCACGGAGAATGTTGGGATTTGCAACATACCCCATTTGTATGTGTAAGCTATTAAAATTATGTAATTATAGGGTTGCCACCTTTCCAAATGGCCAAAGTGAGACATTTGTGCTACAAACATCAGATTTTGCAGGGCAAAACATACTCACGGACAGTACAAAGGACAGAACTTCAGTTGTTTGCCTGAATAAAAGTTTATTCTTGTAGCATTTTTGTTCCTTATTCTGTTTCGTATAACATGTAGGTGTTTCAGATACAGAATAACTGTTTTATGCAACTGTTACATACAATACAGAAAATAATTTTGTCCTAAAATCCCAGGACATTTGCCATTTTCTCACAATATTTTGCAGGACACAACTGCCCAAAGAGGGATGTCCCTCGCAAAGTGGGACAGGTGGTAACCCTAAGTAACTACGCGATACATGAAACAGTAAGCTGTCCGTGCAAGAGCAGAGTATGTGCAGAAATGTACCCGGATGTTATGCGACTAAAGTTTTGCACGTTGCTAAACGGAGCAATGACAGCTGCAAATACAGTATGAATACAGTCGAAGAAGCATGCCAATATCCAAGTCCAAGGCCAGTGGTGGCTTTGTCCATTGGATATCAATGAACCAGTAGTTGTCCCCCCCCGATCCCTGGTGTGGAAGCGTAGCGCAGCACCACGAGAACACGCTGCGCTTCATCACAAGACATGGATAATATACATACAAAATGTAGGTTTAGTTAGATGTTAGTACGCCATGCAGATGAATGGCAAGCCGGAGATAACATGGCTACTGCGTACTGGTACCTATGTGTGGAAGTGCTCTGTCAGAGATGTAACGAAGCATTTGTAGGCAATGTGAGGCAAGTGAGACTGAGGATAGTGAATCACAACATGTCATGCCATATGGGCCAAGCCTCTACAGTGTAGTGTAGGTTAAGGGGACTATTAGAGTAGAAGATAGGTGACAACAGGAGTGTGTATGTACAACAGGGATGTCGGGAGGCATACGCACTGTACTGAAATCAGTACAACTTATGTAGAAGGGGGGTAGCATTTTAAATGTTCACTTTTCTTTGTTTTCACGCTTTACTGCACGATGACGTCAGCGCAGACAGTAGCTCCAGCCTCCGTACATGTATTTCCGGCCGACCAGCCAGTAGCGCATCAGGGCAGCCAGTCAGGAGCTCCGCACATGTATTTCCGGCCAACCGGCCAGTTCAAATGCTTTTGGAGGAAGCGTTAACTTCATGCTTTCCGAGCGGGAAGCGGATCCGTTATGGTGGTTTCACGAGTCACAACCAAGGGTGCCAGCTCAAATGCTTTTGGCCGAAGCGGGAGAAGGAATATGGATTGGAAATTAATAGAATAAGAAGGTGGCATCATAATGGGGATGTTACAAGTGCAAGACCTTTTTGCTGACAGGTATGTTTTTAAGGTGGTTTTAAATAGCAGGCAAAATGAGATATTTCTAATGTTTGTTGGGAGAGAGTTTCACAATTTAGCAACATATACAAAGTATGAGTCACCACTAGGAGTTTTAGATTTTTGAGTAAGCATTAAGTGTTAGTTCAGTGAACTCACGTCTCTATGAGGTGAGCTCCGGCGTAATAACTGTCTGGTGGCACACCATCGGCCTGGGCTGTAGAGGATGCTGTGGGAGTGTAAGGTAATAGATTTAGTGGCTTGTGTGAGTTAAGGGACCGAAGTCCAAGACAGTGATGTTAATGTTATTTGCAAATGTCAAGTGATATCAGACAACCTCTCAAGTTTGGCTGAATGGACTACATGCTAGTCAAAACTGACAAGGCATACAGGAGACTAGGAAGTAGAGTTGCTTCAGCTGTGGTCTTTTGTGCATGGTCTGATGTAAGAGGTTTGATTTCATAAAGAAGTCCTACTTTATGCTTGCTTTTGTGAAGAGCATAATGGATATACTGATCGAATCTTAATGTGTGGTCAGTAATTATACCCAGTAGTTTCATGTTTTGTACTAGTTCAAATCTAGTATTACTGACATATTTTTAAGTCATACTGGTTTCATTGGCGGATTGGAGGTGAAAATACATAATTTTCTTTGGACTTACATTTACTTTTTATTGCTGAAGCCATTTTTCAGTTTTTATAAAGGAATACTGTAGGCCATCTTGGTGCTGTGTGACTGAAGAGGCAGCGCATACTAGTGTTGAATCACCTGCATTTTGCCTTGTGTTTGATAGGAGAGAGGCTGCATGCATTTTAATTATAAATATATTAAAGAACAATGGTGCTAATATTAAACCTTGTGGCACACCTAATACTGTTTCCTGAGGTGCTGACAGCTTATCTGCCCAGGGTAACCAGTGTGTTGGGTGGTTAAGGTAACTTTTAAGCCAGATGAATGTATTGCTTGTGAGGTGCAGTTTATTGAGTCATAATAATAATAATAATAATAATAATAATATGGGATCTGAAACTGTAATGAGTGCATTGGACAGGTGTGGAAATAAAAACACAACCATTTCACCTTGATTTTGTCTTAGTAATGGTCTTTCTATGCTGTGGCCTCGCCTAAATCCATGCTGTGTTGTGAAAAGCAAATTTTTCTTTGTTAGGTAGGTGATGAACTGTAGGTGAACACATTTTCCAAGTAGTTTAGAGAGGGTACAAGATTGAAATACATGTGTAGTTGCTAGCTCAAAAATGTTCCATTTTTATGTAAGGGACTAACAAAGGTTGTTTCTAAAGTTTTTGGGAATATAGATTCTTGGAGAGAGAAATTTACAAGTATAGGTACTGAGTATGAAATGGCATCTGCAGGTATATTCTACTGGAGGGTTAGCTGCTGCAAGAAAGGGGGTTAAGTTTTTGAATAATTTTTTTTATCATTATTTTAGGAGTTGTAATAAGTGAGAATGTAGAAGTGACACCACCTACTTCACTTACTGCTAAATTGGACCAACTGACAGTTTTACGGGAGCTAGCAGTGTTTAAGTGAAATTAATTAAATCTGCATTCTATCTTACAGTTTGCTTCATCCATGGAAGGTCAGAGTTGTGACTTTTTTTACCAGGCTGAATAAGTGTATTAACTTCTGACCAAACTGTTTTTAGACATCTGCTGTAGTTTTCCTGCAGAGTACAATAGTATTTTCCTTACCCTTAGAATGGTGTTCATGGTGTTCTTAGTTAAGTTTTTGTAGTGCTGATACTGTTGCCAGTAGCTGTTTTTCTAAATGTCCTATCCTTTTTCTCTGTTGTGTATCAGCTTTATATATATATATATATATATATATATATATATATATATATATATATATATATGTGAGTGTGTGTATATAATGCCACTGTCTATTTCCAAATGGGGAGGATAAGAGGAGATGCAAGGAAAACGTGCTATATGATTGGAGGCAGGAAAGGATATACCTTACCAAATCTGAAGCATTTAGAAGGATTAGTGAGTTACTACTGCCTATTCAGCAGCCCAGAATTATCTGCCACGGGTAAAATGTATTTTTCTTTGAATGTGGGTTTTAATGTTTCAATGAATGTGAGTTTCAAGGGCAGAGAAATTTTAATGCCAAGTTTGTTTAGCAGATGTCTTAGTGTTTGTGCTGTAAACTGCAAAATAAAACTTTCAAATCAAGTTCAAATCAGTATGCACACTAGTGTTTATGGTAAATGGAGTGAAATAGCAAAGTAATGGATCATTGGAATGGCTGCAGGGGGAGGCTCCATTCGACCATGGTTTTGTGAGGGGAGGCGGCAAACTTAGACAGCCCCAGCTGAACTATACCTCCCAACTGTCCAGATTTTCAAAGAATGAATAGATTTTTTGCTTCTTATTTTTGGTTTGTTCCTCAATTTGTGGTTTTCTGGCAAATGATTTAGGAATTAAGTCACTAAATAATGACACTAGTTTCAGACTTTATAACCTTCAGAAAAATGCATGCTAAAATAAGACCTGTTCTATCAACTGTCCCAGTTTATACAAGAGCAATTTTTAGTACTGTTTATATGTTCCCTCAATATATTTGGCCTTGTCCAGATTTATTGCATTAACAGGTTGAGGGGTACATGCAAATTGCTTTATAGAATTAGGCATAGCCAAACCTCAACTGTCCCTGATTTTAGCTCAAAATGTTGCTCTTCCCCTAATGATCCCTCCACAAAATAGCAATTTTGGAAGAAAACATAGAGAGTTTACTTTTATAAATAACTGTAATTATCAGAGTTATACATTACTTTTATTTCAGAAATGCATCAGCTGCTCTAAGTTAACTGTGCTCATATTAAAATGGTGTCCCTCCTTTGACAGGTTCCTAGCTGTATTGTCTGGCAATTTTTATATTTTTGCATCACATTTTTGGTCCGTTTTTCATAAAATTGCAGTTTTCTGGCAAATTAGTGGCAAATTGTTAAAAGACTGAAGTTAGAAAATAATGCAGACATTTCAGTTTCAGATTTCATACCATTCAGAAAATTTGTACTGATGCAAGACCTACTACTATTATCTTTCCAAGTTTATAAGAGCAATATTTAAAAAAAAGTCCTTATTTTTGGGCCTTTGCCTCAGTTGATTTATGAGTTTGTTGCTGTAAGAGGTTGAGAGGTTGTGTGTGTGGTAGGTAGCATACCTCTCAACTGTCCAAATTTTGCAGAATGTCCAGATTTTTGCCCCATAGTTTTTGTCTGTTCCTCATAAATTTTGTGATTTTCTAGAAAATCATTGAAGGCTGAAGTTGCTAAATAATGACAGACATTTGAGCTTCAGACTTCATGTCCTTTAGAAAAATTCATACTAGCACAAATCCTGTTATTCTAGCAACTTTCTAAGTTCACGAGAACATTATTTAACATCTGTCCCTGTTTATTTTAGGCTTTGTCCATATTTCTTGCACTAAGAGGTAGGTAGGGGTGTGTGTGTGTGAATGAAACATCCTAGTTAGTGGTAGCAGGTGGTTAGTAATTTACTCAAGCTCAAAACCTGTACCGTAGTTACAGAAAACAAAAGCATAAAGTCTCTACCCCAACTACCATGCTGCATTTTTCAAAGAACTGACATTTCAGGTTAATTTTCAATTCAAGGAACCGAGTTTGAGTGAATTTATATTATATTATTGAAGAGGCATTACAGCGAATGCCTCCATCGACACTAAAAGAGCGAACCGTGAATTACGAGAATGGCCGTAGCTTGGCTGGGGAGGGGGGTAGCAGTTTGAGAGCTGTCAGTACAAATTTGAAAATTCTAGCTACACCCCTGATGTACAAAACACTGTAACCTCACTGGAGCAGTGTCACATGTGTGCTGTCAGTACTCAGTGGAAGAGGCGTGTCATGAGCTATCCCAGGGAACGTCAGGAGACTGACGACGTACACCATGGATACCACCGATGTGACATGCAAACCTGCCCACAGTGTGTCTGTGCCCATGCGCATCAGTAAGCCCGAGTAAGTGTGTGCACGTGTGTTAGCCCGTGTGTGCATGTGGAAGAACGAGTAAGCTAGTGTACGAATGGTGAAGCCCGTGTAATGTCATGTATGCATTTGTAAGCAGGTATACATGTGTAGTACACACATCACACACGTACTGCACACACAGACACACATGCTGCCAATATTACACACATCAGTGAAATGGCACATGGATAGAGACTACATCATCAGAGGTAACAGTGCTGTAAACTATGCTACAGTGATGGTCATAGCTGCAATGCATCATGCCTGCTGAAGTACACCTGGAAGTAACACACTGTGTGTTAACAGCATGCTAACATCAATACAGTGGAATAAAGCCACTGTGTGCAGCAGCACCAGGTTAGTCAGATCCTGCATCAATGTTACACATCACGGGTGGTGGCACAGGTGACATCATATGCACAGGGTGTGGTGTTAACATGTCCAGAGCTGTCATAGAGCCATCCAATGTACACGTAGGTGTGTGTGTGTGTGTGTGTGAGGGACAACAGTTATTGCATGGCCCAATGGTGGCGCAATGGGTGTGCGTATGTGATAGCCGTAGCTGTTTGTGGTAAGTGTGTGTGTCTGCATATACACAGGTACAGCATGTGTCAGCCATATACAGGAGGTTGTGGGACAGTCACAGACCGTACCTGCCAGGCTGTAGAGATCCCCATTACTGGCCATGGACACCCCTCCATGCATCCAACACAACCCAGTCATGCACCTGTCAATGTCTACACAGACAGTCCTGGGATCTGTACCACAACCTGTGGATAAACGTGTGTCTGTAATGTTAACCTGGGGTGCATAGACTTGACAGTTACTACAGACGGATATGAGCCATACTCACACTCCAATGTAATAACCACCGCTGACTGTTTCAGAGATCTGCATATGACCACTCAAAGGTGCTGCACTAACATTGTTTCCATTGCCCGTGTAATACCCAGCAACACAATAACCGGTCACTACACATGTATAACCCACGATCACTACAGCACATGGTATGTGCACTATCACAGAGCCGTAGCAGATGTACATACATCCAAGGTGTTCACATACAGACAATGCAGCACAGTCAAGAGTGATAATCCCAACATACATATCTATATACAATATATATATATATATATATATATATATATATATATATATATATATATATATATATATAGCTATATACATACATCTCTCTCTCTCTCTCTCTCTCTATATATATATATATATATATATATATATATATATATACACACACACATATATATGTAGATAGATACATATACACACACACACACACACACACACACACACACACACACACACACACACACACACACACACACACACACACACGTGTCAGGGTTGGGAGCAGAACATAAACGTACGCACTGTACCACACGACAGCATTACGCAGTTACAAAATGCGCTACCATGATCAGTGGATCACGTGATTCACACAGGCACATGTCTAGCCTGCAGACAGCAGCCTCAAAGGCAATGATGCCGCACGGATGTTATGGAGAGTGAATACTGTCAAAGCAATGTACTGTTGTCATGCAGCTGGAAACACAAACACACACACACACACACACACACACACACACACACACACACACACACACACACACACACACACACACACACACACACACTTGGCAGGGCTGGGAGTCGCACATGCACCTAACTACCCTAACACACTACAGCATGACGCATTTACAGAACGCGCTACCAGCATTACTAGGCACAGCAGTCCCAGAGGCAGACATCTAAGTGCGTATCATCATCCGCAAAGGCAAGGACATTGGTAGCAAACTGCTGTGGTGTGCGGTGTCTAAAAGCAAGACTGAGTCCCCAGGTGGACGGGTGCATGCGCACAAACACACACACACACACACACTTGGCAGGGCTGGGAGTTGAACATACACCTTACTACCCTAACACACTACAGCAAGACGTATTTACAGAACGCGCTACCGACATTACTAGGCACAGCAGTCCCAGAGGCAGACATCTAGGTGCGTGTCATCATCCGCAAAGGCAAAGACGTCGGTAGCAAACTGCTGTGGTGTGCAGCATCTAAAAGCAAGACTGAGTCCCCAGGCGGATGGGTGCATGCGCGCAAACACACGCACACACACACACACACACACACACACACACACACACACACACACACACACACACACACACACACACTTGGCAGGGTTTGGAGTCAAACATCAACCTAACTACCCTAACACACTACAGCATGACACATTTACAGAACGCACTACAAATT